>NC_057811.1:97954998-98236629 GCF_018294505.1 Triticum aestivum | reverse complement strand
ATGAAGTCGTCACGCCAACGATTACTTCTACTTGTATGGCTAACGCGTTTAGCAACAAAGTAAAGTAAATTACATGGCGTTATTCAATGACACGCAGGTCATGCAAAATAATAAAGACAACTCCTATGGCTCCTGCCGGTTGTCATACTCATCGACATGCAAGTCGTGATTCCTATTACAAGAATATGATCAATCTCATACATCACATATATCATTCATCACATCTTCTGGCCATATCACATCACATAGCACTTGCTGCAAAAACAAGTTAGACGTCCTCTAATTGTTGTTGCAAGTTTTTACGTGGTTTGTAGGTTTCTAGCAAGAACGTTTTCTTACCTACGTATGACCACAACGTGATTTGCCAATTTCTATTTACCCTTCATAAGGACCCTTTTCATCGAATCCGTTCCGACTAAAGTAGGAGAGACAGACACCCTCTAGCCACCTTATGCAACTAGTGCATGTCAGTCGGTGGAACCTGTCTCACGTAAGCGTACGTGTAAGGTCGGTCCGGGCCGCTTCATCCTACAATGCCGCCGAAACAAGAAACGACTAGTAGCGGCAAGAAGAATTGGCAAACTCAACGCCCACAACTGCTTTGTCTTCTACTCGTGCATAGTAACTACGCATAGGCCTGGCTCATGATGCCACTGTTGAGAATCGTAGCATAATTTAAAATTTTCCTACGCTCACCAAGATGCATCTATGGAGTCTACTAGCAACGAGGGGAAAGGAGTGCATCTACATACCCTTGTAGATCGTGAGCGGAAGCGTTCCAATGAGCGTGGATGACGGAGTCGTACTCGCCGTGATCCAAATCACCGATGACCGAGTGTCGAACGGACGGCACCTCCGCGTTCAACACACGTACGGTGCAGCGATGTCTCCTCCTTCTTGATCCAGCAAGGGGGAAGGAGAGGTTGATGGAGATCCAACAGCACGACGGCGTGGTGGTGGATGTAGCGGGTCTCCGGCAGGGCTTTGCCGAGCTTCTGCGAGAGAGAGAGAGAGAGAGAGAGAGAGAGAGAGAGAGAGAGAGAGAGAGAGAGAGAGAGAGGTGTTGCAGGGGAGGAGGGAGGCGCCCAAGGCTGTGTGTTGCTGCCCTCCCTCCCCCCTTTATATAGGCCCCCTTGGGAGGGGGGCCGGCCAAAACCCATCTAGGGTTGGGGGGGCGGCGGCCAAGGAGTGGAAAGGGGTGCCTTGCCCCCCAAGGCAAGGGGGAAGCTCCCCCCTAGGGTTCCCAACCCTAGCGCATGGGTGGAGGCCCAAGGGGGGCGCCCCAGCCCACTAAGGGCTGGTTCCCTTCCACTTTCAGTTCACGGGGCCCTCCGGGACAGGTGGCCCCACCCGGTGGACCCCCGGGACCCTTCCGGTGGTCCCAGTACAATACCGGTAACCCCCGAAACTTTCCCGGTGGCCGAAACTTGACTTCCTATATATAATTCTTCACCTCCGGACCATTCCGGAACCTCTCGTGACGTCCGGGATCTCATCCGGGACTCCGAACAACTTTCGGGTTTCCGCATACATATATCTCTACAACCCTAGCGTCACCGAACCTTAAGTGTGTAGACCCTACGGGTTCGGGAGACATGCAGACATGACCGAGACGCCTCTCCGGTCAATAACCAACAGCGGGATCTGGATACCCATGTTGGCTCCCACATGTTCCACGATGATCTCATCGGATGAACCACGGTGTCGAGGATTCAATCAATCCCGTATGCAATTCCCTTTGCCAATCGGTATGTTACTTGCCCGAGATTCGATCGTCGGTATCCCAATACCTTGTTCAATCTCGTTACCGGCAAGTCTCTTTACTCGTACCGCAATGCATGATCCCGTGACTAACGCCTTAGTCACATTGAGCTCATTATGATGATGCATTACCGAGTGGGCCCAGAGATACCTCTCCGTCACACGGAGTGACAAATCCCAGTCTCGATCCGTGCCAACCCAACAGACACTTTCGGAGATACCCGTAGTGCACCTTTATAGTCACCCAGTTACGTTGTGACATTTGACACACCCAAAGCACTCCTACGGTATCCGGGAGTTGCACGATCTCATGGTCTAAGGAAAGATACTTGACATTGGAAAAGCTCTAGCAAACGAAACTACACGATCTTTTATGCTATGCTTAGGATTGGGTCTTGTCCATCACATCATTCTCCTAATGATGTGATCCCGTTATCAATGACATCCAATGTCCATAGTCAGGAAACCATGACTATCTGTTGATCAACGAGCTAGTCAACTAGAGGCTTACTAGGGACACGTTGTGGTCTATGTATTCACACATGTATTACGATTTCCGGACAATACAATTATAGCATGAATAATAGACGATTATCATGAACAAAGAAATATAATAATAACCATTTATTATTGCCTCTAGGGCATATTTCCAACAGTCTCCCACTTGCACTAGAGTCAATAATCTAGTTACATTGTGATGAATCGAACACCCATTGCGTCCTGGTATTGATCATGTTTTGCCCTAGGGAGAGGTTTAGTCAACGGATCTGCTACATTCAGGTCCGTATGTACTTTACAAATATCTATGTCTCCATTTTGAACACTTTCACGAATGGAGTTGAAGCGACGCTTGATATGCCTGGTCTTCCTGTGAAACCTGGGCTCCTTCGCAAGGGCAATAGCTCCAGTGTTGTCACAGAAGAGAGTCATCGGGCCCGACGCATTGGGAATCACCCCTAGGTCGGTAATGAACTCCTTCATCCAGACTGCTTCCTGTGCTGCCTCCGAGGCTGCCATGTACTCCGCTTCACATGTAGATCCCGCCACGACGCTTTGCTTGCAACTGCACCAGCTTACTGCTCCTCCATTCAAAATATACACGTATCCGGTCTGTGACTTCGAGTCATCCAGATCTGTGTCGAAGCTAGCGTCGACGTAACCCTTTACGATGAGCTCTTCGTCACCTCCATAAACGAGAAACATATCCTTAGTCCTCTTCAGGTACTTCAGGATATTCTTGACCGCTGTCCAGTGTTCCATGCCGGGATTACTTTGGTATCTTCCTACCAAACTTACGGCAAGGTTTACATCAGGTCTGGTACACAGCATGGCATACATAATAGACCCTATGGCCGAGGCATAGGGGATGACACTCATCTTTTCTATATCTTCTGCCGTGGTCGGGCATTGAGCCGTGCTCAATTGCACACCTTGCAATACAGGCAAGAACCCCTTCTTGGACTGATCCATATTGAACTTCTTCAATATCTTGTCAAGGTATGTACTTTGTGAAAGACCAATGAGGCGTCTTGATCTATCTCTATAGATCTTGATGCCTAATATATAAGCAGCTTCTCCAAGGTCCTTCATTGAAAAACACTTATTCAAATAGGCCTTTATACTTTCCAAGAATTCTATATCATTTCCCATCAATAGTATGTCATCCACATATAATATGAGAAATGCTACAGAGCTCCCACTCACTTTCTTGTAAACACAGGCTTCTCCATAAGTCTGTGTAAACCCAAACGCTTTGATCATCTCATCAAAGCGAATGTTCCAACTCCGAGATGCTTGCACCAGCCCATAGATTGAGCGCTGGAGCTTGCATACTCTGTTACCATTCTTAGGATCGACAAAACCTTCCGGCTGCATCATATACAACTCTTCCTTAAGGAAGCCATTAAGGAATGCCGTTTTGACGTCCATCTGCCATATCTCATAATCATAGTATGCGGCAATTGCTAACATGATTCGGACGGACTTCAGCTTTGCTACGGGTGAGAAAGTCTCATCGTAGTCAACCCCTTGAACTTGTCGATAACCCTTAGCGACAAGTCGAGCTTTGTAGATGGTCACATTACCATCTGCGTCCGTCTTCTTCTTAAAGATCCATTTATTTTCTATGGCTCGCCGATCATCGGGCAAGTCAGTCAAAGTCCATACTTCGTTTTCATACATGGATTCTATCTCGGATTTCATGGCTTCTAGCCACTTGTCGGAATCCGGGCCCGCCATCGCTTCTTCATAGTTCGAAGGTTCACTGTTGTCTAACAACATGATTTCCAGGACAGGGTTGTCGTACCACTCTGGTACGGAACGTGTCCTTGTGGACCTACGAAGTTCAGTGGCAACTTGATCCGAAGCTTCATGATCATCATCATTAACTTCCTCCCCAGTCGGTGTAGGCACCACAGGAACATTTTCCCGCGCTGCGCTACTTTCCGGTTCGGTAGGGGTGACTATCACCTCATCAAGTTCCACTTTCCTCCCACTCAATTCTTTCGAGAGAAACTCCTTCTCTAGAAAGGACCCGTTCTTGGCAACGAAGATCTTGCCTTCGGATCTGAGGTAGAAGGTATACCCAATAGTTTCCTTAGGGTATCCTATGAAGACGCATTTTTCCGACTTGGGTTCGAGCTTTTCAGCTTGAAGTTTCTTGACATAAGCATCGCATCCCCAAACTTTTAGAAACGACAGCTTAGGTTTCTTCCCAAACAATAATTCATACGGTGTCGTCTCAACGGATTTCGACGGAGCCCTATTTAAAGTGAATGCGGCAGTCTCTAAAGCATAACCCCAAAATGAGAGCGGTAAATCGGTAAGAGACATCATAGATCGCACCATATCCAATAGAGTGCGATTACGACGTTCGGACACACCGTTTCTTTGAGGTGTTCCAGGCGGCGTGAGTTGTGAAACTATTCCACATTTCCTTAAGTGTACACCAAACTCGTGACTTAAATATTCTCCACCACGATCTGATCGTAAGAATTTTATTTTTCTGTCACGTTGATTCTCAACTTCACTTTGAAATTCCTTGAACTTTTCAAAGGTTTCAGACTTGTGTTTCATTAGGTAGACATACCCATATCTACTTAAGTCATCAGTGAGAGTGAGAACATAATGATATCCTCCGCGAGCCTCAACACTCATTGGACCGCACACATCGGTATGTATGATTTCCAATAAGTTGGTTGCTCGCTCCATTGTTCCGTAGAACGGAGTCTTGGTCATCTTACCCATGAGGCATGGTTCGCACGTGTCAAATGATTCGTAATCAAGAGACTCCAAAAGTCCATCTGCATGGAGCTTCTTCATGCGCTTGACACCAATGTGACCAAGGCGGCAGTGCCACAAGTATGTGGGACTATCGTTATCAACTTTACATCTTTTGGTATTCACACTATGAACATGTGTAACATCACGTTCGAGATTCATCAAAAATAAACCATTGACCAGCGGGGCATGACCATAAAACATATCTCTCAAATAAATAGAACAACCATTATTCTCGGATTTAAATGAGTAGCCATCTCGAATTAAACGAGATCCAGATACAATGTTCATGCTCAAAGCTGTCACTAAATAACAATTATTGAGGTTTAAAACTAATCCCGTGGGTAGATGCAGAGGTAGCGTGCCGACGGCGATCACATCGACCTTGGAACCATTCCCGACGCACATCGTCACCTCGTCCTTCCCCAGTCTCCATTTATTCCATAGTTCCTGTTTTGAGTTACAAATATGAGCAACCGCACCGGTATCAAATACCCAGGAGCTACTACGAGTACTGGTAAGGTACACATCAATTACATGTATATCACATATACCTTTGGTGTTGCCGGCCTTCTTCTTGTCCGCTAAGTATTTGGGGCAGTTCCGCTTCCAGTGACCACTTCCCATGCAATAAAAGCACTCAGTCTCGGGCTTGGGTCCATTCTTTGACTTCTTCCCAGTAACTGGTTTACCGGGCGCGGCAACTCCCTTGCCGTCCTTCTTGAAGTTCTTCTTACCCTTGCCCTCCTTGAATTTAGTGGTTTTATTCACCATCCACACTTGATGTTCTTTTCTGATCTCCCCTTCCGCTGATTTCAGCATTGAATATACCTCAGGAATGGTCTTTTCCATCCCCTGCATATTGTAGTTCATCACAAAGCTCTTGTAGCTTGGTGGAAGCGAATGGAGGATTCTGTCAATGACCGCGTCATCCGGGAGATTAACTCCCAGCTGAGACAAGCGGTTGTGCAACCCAGACATTCTGAGTATGTGCTCACTAACAGAACTATTCTCCTGCATTTTACAGCTGGAGAACTTGTCGGAGACATCATATCTCTCGACCCGGGCATGAGCTTGGAAAACCAATTTCAGCTCCTCGAACATCTCATATGCTCCATGTTTCTCAAAACGCTTTTGGAGACCCCGTTCTAAGCTGTGAAGCATGCCGCACTGAACGAGGGAGTAATCATCAGCACGTGATTGCCAAGCATTCATAACGTCTTGGTTCTGTGGGATTGGTGCATCACCTAGCGGTGCCTCTAAGACATAATCTTTCTTGGCTACTATGAGGATGAGCCTCAAGTTCCGGACCCAGTCCGTATAGTTGCTGCCATCATCTTTCAGCTTGGTTTTCTCTAGGAACGCGTTGAAATTGAGGACAACGTTGGCCATTTGATCTACAAGACATAGTGTAAAGATTTTAGACTAAGTTCATGATAATTGAGTTCATATAATCGAATTATTTAATGAACTCCAACTCAGATAGACATCCCTCTAGTCATCTAAGTGAAACATGATCCGAGTTTAACTAGGCCGTGTCCGATCATCACGTGAGACGGACTAGTCAAGATCAGTGAACATCTCCATGTTGATCGTATCTTCTATACGACTCATGCTCGACCTTTCGGTCCTCCGTGTTCCGAGGCCATGTCTATCCATGCTAGGCTCGTCAAGTCAACCTAAGTGTATTACGTGTGTTCCGAGGCCATGTCTGTACATGCTAGGCTCGTCAACACCCGTTGTATTCGAACGTTAGAATCTATCACACCCGATCATCACGTGGTGCTTCGAAACAACGAACCTTCGCAACGGTGCACAGTTAGGGTGAACACTTTCTTGAAATTATCATAAGGGATCATCTTACTTACTACCGTCGTTCTAAGCAAATAAGATGCAAAAACATGATAAACATCACATGCAATCAAATAGTGACATGATATGGCCAATATCATCATGCTCCTTTGATCTCCATCTTCGGGGCACCATGATCATCTTCGTCACCGGCATGACACCATGATCTCCATCATCATGATCTTCATCATTGTGTCTTCATGAAGTCGTCACGCCAACGATTACTTCTACTTCTATGGCTAACGCGTTTAGCAAAAAAGTAAAGTAAATTACATGGCGTTATTCAATGACACGCAGGTCATGCAAAATAATAAAGACAACTCCTATGGCTCCTGCCGGTTGTCATACTCATCGACATGCAAGTCGTGATTCCTATTACAAGAATATGATCAATCTCATACATCTCATATATCATTCATCACATCTTCTGGCCATATCACATCACATAGCACTTGCTGCAAAAACAAGTTAGACGTCCTCTAATTGTTGTTGCAAGTTTTTACGTGGTTTGTAGGTTTCTAGCAAGAACGTTTTCTTACCTACGTAAGACCACAACGTGATTTGCCAATTTCTATTTACCCTTCATAAGGACCCTTTTCATCGAATCCGTTCCGACTAAAGTAGGAGAGACAGACACCCGCTAGCCACCTTATGCAACTAGTGCATGTCAGTCGGTGGAACCTGTCTCACGTAAGCATACGTGTAAGGTCGGTCCGGGCCGCTTCATCCTACGATGCCGCCGAAACAAGAAAAGACTAGTAGCGGCAAGAAGAATTGGCAAACTCAACGCCCACAACTGCTTTTTGTTCTACTCGTGCATAGTAACTACGCATAGGCCTGGCTCATGATGCCACTGTTGGGAATCGTAGCATAAGTTTAAAATTTTCCTATGCTCACCAAGATGCATCTATGGAGTATACTAGCAACGAGGGGAAAGGAGTGCATCTACATACCCTTGTAGATCACGAGCGGAAGCGTTCCAATGAACATGGATGACGGAGTCGTACACGCCGTGATCCAAATCACCGATGACCGAGTGCCGAACGGACGGCACCTCCGCGTTCAACACACGTACGGTGCAGCGACGTCTCCTCCTTCTTGATCCAGCAAGGGGGAAGGAGAGGTTGATGGAGATCCAGCAGCACGACGGCGTGGTGGTCGATGTAGCGGGTCTCCGGCAGGGCTTCGCCGAGTTTCTGCGAGAGAGAGAGGTGTTGCAGGGGAGAAGGAGGCGCCCAAGGTTGTAGGTTGCTGCCCTCCCTCCCCCCCTTTATATAGGCCCCCTGGGAGGGGGGGGCGCCGGCCAGATCCCATCTAGGGTGGGGGGCGGCGGCCAAAAGGGGGGATGGGTTGCCTTGCCCCCCAAGGCAAGGGGGAAGCCCCCCCACCCTAGGGTTCCCAACCCTAGGCGCATGGGGGGAGGCCCAAGGGGGGCGCCCCAGCCCACTAAGGGCTGGTTCCCTTCCACTTTCAGCCCACGGGGCCCTCCGGGATAGGTGGCCCCACCCGGTGGACCCCCGGGACCCTTCCGGTGGTCCCGGTACAACACCGGTAACCCCCGAAACTTTCCCGGTGGCCGAAACTTGACTTCCTATATATAATTCTTCACCTCCAGACCATTCCGGAACCTCTCGTGACGTCCGGGATCTCATCCGGGACTCCAAAAAACTTTCGGGTTTCCGCATACACATATCTCTACAACCCTAGCGTCACCGAACCTTAAGTGTGTAGACCCTACGCGTTCGGGAGACATGCAGACATGACCGAGACGCCTCTCCGGTCAATAACCAACAGCGGGATCTGGATACCCATGTTGGCTCCCTCATGTTCCACGATGATCTCCTCGGATGAACCACGGTGTCGAGGATTCAATCAATCCCGTATGCAATTCCCTTTGTCAATCAGTATGTTACTTGCCCGAGATTCGATCGTCGGTATCCCAATACCTTGTTCAATCTCCTTACCGGCAAGTCTCTTTACTCGTACCGCAATCCATGATCCCGTGACTAACGCCTTAGTCACATTGAGCTCATTATGATGATGCATTACCGAGTGGGCCCAGAGATACCTCTCCGTCACACGGTGACAAATCCCAGTCTCGATCCGTGCCAACCCAACAGACACTTTCGGAGATACCCGTAGTGCACCTTTATAGTCACCCAGTTACGTTGTGATGTTTGGCACACCCAAAGCACTCCTACGGTATCCGGGAGTTGCACGATCTCATGGTCTAAGGAAAAGATACTCTACATTGGAAAAGCTCTAGCAAACGAAACAACACGATCTTTTATGCTATGCTTAGGATTGGATCTTGTCCATCACATCATTCTCCTAATTATGTGATCCCGTTATCAATGACATCCAATGTCCATAGTCAGGAAACCATGACTATCTGTTGATCAACGAGCTAGTCAACTAGAGGCTTACTAGGGACACGTTGTGGTCTATGTATTCACACATGTATTACAATTTCCGGACAATACAATTATAGCATGAACAATAGACAATTATCATGAACAAGAAATATAATAATAACCATTTATTATTGCCTCTAGGGCATATTTCCAACAGTGATGGCCTTGATCTTCTCCGGGTTAGCTTCAATGCCTCTGTTAGAAACCAAGAAACCCAAGAGCTTGCCTGCAGGAACACCAAAAACACATTTGGCCGGGTTAAGCATCATCTTGTAGACCCGGAGATTATCAAAGGTTTCCCTCAGATCATCTATCAAGGTTTCCTCCTTCCTGGATTTGACCACAATATCATCCACATAAGCATGAACATTGCGCCCAATCTGGTTGTGAAGAAAATTATGCACGCAACGCTGATAAGTCGCCTGTGCACTCTTGAGTCCAAAGGGCATAGACACATAGCAGAAGGCTCCAAAGGGAGTGATGAACGCCGAATTCTCCTGGTCCTTAAATGCCATTTTAATCTGATGATATCAAGAATAAGCATCCAAGATACTTAGGCGCTCACAACCCGCCGTAGCATCAATGATTTGATCGATACGGGGAAGGGCGAAAGGATCAGCCGGGCACACCTTGTTCAAGTCCGTGTAGTCCACACACATCCGCCAGGTGCCGTTCTTCTTGAGTACGAGCACCAGGTTAGCTAACCACTCTGGGTGAAAGACTTCAACAATAAAACCGGCCGCCAAGAGCTGGGCCACCTCTTCACCAATGGCTTTCCACCTCTCTTCATTAAACTGCCGAAGGAATTGCCTGACCGGCTTAAATTTCGGATCAACATTGAGAGTGTGCTCAGCGAGTTCTCTAGGTACACCTGGCATGTCAGAAGGTTTCCATGCAAAAATGTCCCTATTCTCACGGATGAACTCGATGAGCGCGCTTTCCTATTTTGGATCCAGATTGGCACTGATGCTAAACTGCTGCGACGAATCACCTGGAACGAAATCAACAAGTTTAGTCTCATCAGCCGACTTAAATTTCATCGCCGGCTCATGCTCCGTGGTCGGCTTCTTCAGAGAGGTCATATCCGTTGGGTCAACATTGTCCTTGTAAAATTTCAACTCCTCTGTTGCACAAACAAACTCTGCATAGGCTGCATCGCCTTCCTCACACTCCAAGGCCACCTTCCGGCTACCATGAACCGTAATGGTCCCATTATGACCCGGCATCTTGAGTTGTAAATATACGTAACACGGCTGTGCCATGAACTTGGCGTAAGCCGGCCGCCCAAATATGGCATGGTACGGACATCTTATCTTGACCACCTCAAAGGTCAATTTCTCCACCCTGTAGTTGTGTTCATCTCCAAAGGCCACTTCCAATTCGATCTTGCCGACTGGATAAGCCGACTTACTAGGTACCACCCAATGTAAAATAGTGTTTGACTGGCTGAGGTTCTTATCAATCAACCCCATACGACGGAAAGTCTCATAATAGAGGATGTTGATGCTACTGCCTCCATCCATGAGCACCTTAGTGAACTTATATCCTCCCACCTGAGGAGCCACCACTAAGGCCAAGTGACCCGGATTATCCACCCGGGGAGGGTGATCCTCCCTACTCCACACTATAGGCTGCTCAGACCACCGCAAGTAGCATGGAACCGCCGGCTCAACAGCATTTACAGCCCTCTTATGAAGCTTCTCATCTCGCTTACACAGACTGGTGGTAAACACATGATACTGTCCACCACTAAGCTGCTTCGGATTGGTCTGATAACCCCCCTGCTGCTGTTGATGACCCTGGCCAGACTACTGATTAAAGCCCCCTTGACCGTTCTGAGGATTAGAATTTGAGCCGCCGCCCGGGCCATGAAAGCCGTCGGCGCCTGAGCCATCACTCGGGCCATTGTTGCCGTTGAAGGCGTTGGAATTCTTAAAAGCCTTCATGATTGCACAATCCTTCCATAGATGAGTAGCTGGCCTCTCTCTAGAGCCATGCCTTGGACAGGGCTCATTCAACAGTTACTCCAGCGTCGGGCCTGACCCGCCGGCTCGGGGAGGGGGCCTCCCCTTGCGTCGCTGGTTATTACCCTGTCAGCTGGCGTTGGCTACGAACTCTAGGCTGCCGTCGGCCTTGCGCTTGCCACCTCCTTGGTTCCCCGGGTTATGCTGAGGACCCTTGCCATTGCCGTTCTTCTTTCCCTTCCCTATCCTTTCATCATCTGAAGCGGGGTCCTTCGTACTATCAGAATCGGCGTACTTGACGAGAGCCGCCATCAGTGTACCCATATCATTGCAGTCGCGCCTAAGCCGTCCGAGTTTCATCTTCAGGGGCAAAAAACGACAATTCGGTTTCAATATTAAGACTGCAGAGCCGGCATCCATCTTATCAGATGAATGTATTATCTCCTTAACCCGGCGAACCCAATGTGTCGTAGACTCACCCTCCTGCTGCTTACAGTTAGTCAAATCCACAATTGACATAGACTGCCTACACGTATCCTTGAAGTTTTGGATGAACCGGGCTTTCAGCTCAGCCCAAGACCCGATGGAATTCGGTGGTAGCCCTTTCAACCAAGTGCGGGCAGTCCCATCTAACATCATGGTGAAGTACTTGGCCATTGCCACTTCACTGACTTCCAGCAGTTCCATGGCCATCTCGTAACTCTCGATCCAGGCTGTGGGTTGTAAATTAGCTGTGTAATTAGGCACCTTCCTAGGGCCTTTGAAGTCCTTGGATAGACTCTCATTGCGGAGAGCTGGCACTAAACAAGGGACACCTCCAGTCCTGGTAGGGATACCCACGTCGACGGAAGTCGTTGGATAAGCCGGGGGAGTCTGGTAAGCCGTCAATTGAGGCACCTGCTCCGCCTCTTGCCGCGTTCTGTCTTGGTCTGCTGCGTGAAAGGCTCCGTTATGAGCCGGGCCATGGCCAGGGGGCGGGTCATGGCGTCGGACGTTATTTGAGCCAGTCGATGAGACCATGTGTCTACTGTAACTCGGGCTCCGGCCTAGACGAGGGGTCGAGTGGATCCTGTCCCAGCTGTAAGCGACCATGTTCTCCAGCGGGTTAGCATAATGACCCGGTGGTATTGGCGCATACTGAGGCGGCGCAGGGTTCACCCGGGGAGGCCCCATCACCTGTGGCTGAACAGGGGTCCCGGACCCGGGCACTATGATTCCTGGCGGGTTACTAGACCCTGCACCTGGCGTGTTGAAGAGGTTTCGTGGATCGTAAACCGGAGGGAGTCGAGATTGGGCCTTTTGATGCCTCCTTCTCATGACCTCATTGGACGCGTTCTGATCCATCGTGAGCCGGAAGGACTGTGCCTGAATCAACTGAGTTTGGGCGTCGAGAGCCGCCCTCTCCGCAGCCATCCTGATTCCTTCCGCTGCCAGATCCTCTTTGGCTTTCACTAGATCTAACTTTAACTGCGCCACCTCCGCGTCATGCTGAGCTTGATCGGCCGGGTCAACCGCGGCGGTCAACAGGGTCGTCATCTTGTCCGTGAGATCCATCAGCACCTGAGCCGGCGAGGGCACCGGGTTTCCTGCCCCAGCAGCAGGGTTCTGAAAAGGCTGAGCACCGGCCATGAAGATTCCGACCCGGCTCGGCGGCTCAAACGGGTCCGGAATACTGTCACCATCGAAACAACCCATGAGCCTACCATCTTGAAGTTGATACAACGAGTTTGAATCATCTATGGACGACTCGCCGTCAGAGCCGGCGGCCGTCTCATCCCCAGATCCAGATCTATCAGAGTGCCCTCCATGGACACATCCCACAAAAGCATGCTTCAAGGCAGGCAGGGCCTGGGCGGGTCGTGCGCGCTGAGCCGTCTCGATGAGATCGGCGCAGAGATCCGGCTCAGGGCCCGGCTCACCAATCTTGCCAATGAAAACATGAATTCCGCCGAAGGGGACCCGGTACCCGTACTCGATTGAGCCAGCGTCGGGGCCCCAGCTTGCATCGTCGATGTAGATCTTGCCGAGACGACTCTTTGTCATCCGGCCCACAGCGTATCCCTTGAGCCCTTCGAAGCTGCCCTTCAAGAACTCAAATCCACCGTACGCTAGCCCCACGGTGGGCGCCAACTGTCGTGGAATTGTCACGGCAGATGTCCTCAAGCTAGGACTTAGTCGTGGAGCCATCGCCGCTAGGAAGCTTGAAGGGGTTAAACGGGACAAGGAACACGAAGGGTTATACTGGTTCGGCCCCTTACGGTGAAGGTAAAAGCCTACGTCCAGTTGAGGTGGTATTGATTAGGGTTTCGATGACCAGGGAGCTTAACTACTATGCCTGGCTCTCAACGAGATCTTTCTTGTCCCTAAACCGCTGCCGGGTCGTCCCTTTATATAGAGAGGTTGACGCCCCGCAGCTCTCTGAGTCCTGGCCGGCTCATAAGAGTGTCCGGCTCGGACTCCCAACTATTCTTGCCTTACCCTACAAGTTCTACCATGATGACGGTTGTAACTACGGGCCTTAAGCCACCTCCGGGTCTTAAGCCCATCTCTGGCCCACCGTCTTCAAACTGGGCGCCGGGCTTCAGGCAATGACCCTTATGAGTAACCCGGCCCCTCCTGGCGGGTGACTCTAAGGTTTATATCCTCAACAGGAACCGCCTCTGTCTACGCCAACGAGTCGCTGCAGGCCTTGAAGCCGCCCTGACCGCACTCCACTTCTACGGTGCCTGAGCCGTCGCAGCGGTCTCTACCTCCGCCACGGCCTCGCACATTAGAGTCACCCCTACTTGGCCGCGCCGTAGCCGCCAGCCGTCTCCACTCTGAGTTCTCGCCTGGCTTGCCTCGCTCCAACTCCGCCGATTTCGTTTCGGCCAGAGCTTCAAGTCGCGGCGAGTCCGAGTCGCCTCCGCCAGAGCTTCAAGTCACGGCGAGTCCGAGTCGCCTCCGTCAGGGTTTCAAGTCGGCCATCTCGTGTTGAACCGCCCCGTGCTGAGTTGCGGGATTGCGTCGCCTCGAGTCGCCTGCCGTGAGCCGCCTTCATTCACCTCGGCAACAAGTCACCTCCGCCGCAGTTGCTGTACTTTCCTGTTGTTACAACACAGTTTAGAGTCAGACAAAGAGGATTTTCACATCCTATCTCTGAAATTGAACTGGCTGGACATTTCTGGCATATATACTGAGATACTTAGGGATTGCCAATTGATGCCTTCTCATTGTCGTGGTGTTGTTCTTCAAGGATGCAATCAAACATATTCAAGCAAGCAACAAAATCTGAAGGGGATAATAGTGAGGAGCGTCTTCTCCCTACATGGCTCATGCATGTCCTATCTACGAGCGTTTGTGCATGGAAGATACAAAACCAGGGAAAAGGCTGCTCCTATGACGGACAAGTGCTTGGGTTATCATCAACCAAATATGTCATGCAAAATCAAGGGCAGTATAATTTTTGGCAATGACAGATCTTTCTCTCTGGCAGTTACTATGGGAGCAAGGACAACGATTCAAGTTATAACAGTACATGGACACTGAAACACCATGAGGAGGTTCGCAATAGCACCCGTGGCTTGGAAACCCACTCAGCATGTTTACTAGCACGATTAGTACTAGTTATTTGTACACTTGGCACAGTTTCCAAGAAGGACCATCATGCATCACGTGAATGATTTGGCTGCTGGTGGAAAACAGATATAAGTCAAACTGCAAAGTATAGGATTGCACCTATACCCAGTTCAGTGTATTTCAAGGGAAATAAGAAGCGGCAGTAGGAGTTATCAACATTAGTCAAAAAATGTGCAAGGGTTTGAACCACTCAGCCCGGTTTTAAGAATGACTGCACTGACCAAGTCACACATCAGGAAAGATGGAGTGTTGAAAGAAAAGGACCAGGGAGTTTTTTGGCTTCTACGGTGTATCGCACTGTTGTTCCACGTTCAAGTCAAAGGCTCCAAGTCCCGAAGTAATTTTCTGCTGCCAATCTACCGTAACGCTACGGACTGGATAACTCCATCCACACACGTGCCTTGTGCAGAACAGGAAATCATCAGCATACTGATACGGAAGTTGTCTGTTGGTACTGTGTACATATCAAAGGCCGCACCAGAATACATCAACATTATCCAGTACTGGTATCCGTGTTCATCCGGAAAATAAATCAGGTGCTATCTGTTCTCAGTATTTTTAGCACGTATTAATACTTCTGAGAACAATTACTCTGCCTTTTAATGTATTTTACATAGGACAAAATCCACTACGAAAGTGACGTCATGCCATGGAAATAAGGCTCCCACCGGTTTGAAATGTTATGGCCGTCTCTCGTGACCGCACCGGCTTATAACGCCGCGGCTGTCTCACGTGACCGCGCCGTCTTCAAACATTATGGCTGACTGCTACGTCTACAGCAACATATGCAATTGAGTCGTCATTCGTGCCTGCGGCCGATTTACCCACGTCCGTGCCGTTTCCAACGCCGCAGCTGACTCCCCGTCCACGCCGGCTTACAGCGCCGCGGCCGATTCAACTGTCCGTACTGAAGGAAATATGCCCTAGAGGCAATAATAAAGTTATTATTTATTTCCTTATATCATGATAAATATTTATTATTCATGCTAGAATTGTATTAACTGGAAACTTGATACATGTGTGAATACATAGACAAACAGAGTGTCACTAGTATGCCTCTATTTGACTAGCTCGTTGATCAAAGATGGTTATGTTTCCTAGCCATAGACATGAGTTGTCATTTGATTAACAGGATCACATCATTAGGAGAATGATGTGATTGACTTGACCCATTCCGTTAGCTTAGCACTCGATCGTTTAGTATGTTGCTATTGCTTTCTTCATGACTTATACATGTTCCTATGACTATGAGATTATGCAACTCCCATTTACCGGAGGAACACTTTGTGTGCTACCAAATGTCACAACGTAACTGGGTGATTATAAAGGTGCTCTACAGGTGCTTCCAAAGGTACTTGTTGGGTTGGCGTATTTCGAGATAAGGATTTGTCACTCCGATTGTCGGAGAGGTATCTCTGGGCCCACTCAGTAATACACATCGCTATAAGCCTTGCAAGCATTGTAACTAATGAGTTAGTTGCGGGATGATGTATTACGGAACGAGTAAAGAGACTTGCCGGTAACGAGATTGAACTAGGTATCGAGATACCGACGATCGAATCTCGGGCAAGTAACATACCGATGACAAAGGGAACAACGTATGTTGTTATGCGGTCTGACCGATAAAGATCTTCGTAGAATATGTGGGAGCCAATATGAGCATCCAGGTTCCGCTATTGGTTATTGACCGAAGAGATGTCTCGGTCATGTCTACATAGTTCTCGAACCCGTAGGGTCCGCACGCTTAACATTACGATGACGGTTATATTATGAGTTTATGTGTTTTGATGTACCAAAGGAGTTCGGAGTCCCGGATGAGATCGGGGACATGACGAGGAGTCTCGAAATGGCCGAGACGTAAAGATCGATATATTGGACGACTATATTCGGACTTCGGAAAGGTTCCGAGTGATTCGGGTATTTTTCGGAGTACCGGAGAGTTACGGGAATTCGTATTGGGCCTTAATGGGACATACGGGAAAGGAGAGAAAGGCCCAAAGGGTGGCCGCACCCCTCCCCATGGACTAGTCCGAATTGGACTAGGGGGGGGCGCCCCCTTCCTTCTTTCTCCTTCTCCCTTCCCTTCTCCTATTCCAAGAAGGAAAGGAGGAGTCCTACTCCCGGTGGGAGTAGGACTCCCCCCTTGGCGCGCCCTCCTCCTTGGCCGGCGGCCTCCCCCTTGCTCCTTTACATACGGGGGCAGGGGGCCACCCCATAGACACAACAATTGAACAACGATCTTTTAGCCGTGTGCGGTGCCCCCCTCCACCATATTACACCTCGATAATATCGTAGCGGTGCTTAGGCGAAGCCCTGCGTCGGTAGAACATCATCATCGTCACCACGCCGTCGTGCTGACGAAACTCTCCCTCGACACTCGGCTGGATCGGAGTTCGAGGGACGTCATCGAGCTGAACGTGTGCTGAACTCGGAGGTGCCGTGCGTTCGGTACTTGATCGGTCGGATCGTGAAGACGTACGACTACATCAACTGCGTTGTGTTAACGCTTCCGCTTTCGGTCTACGAGGGTACGTGGACAACACTCTCCCCTCTTGTTGCTATGCATCACCATGATCTTGCGTGTGCGTAGGAATTTTTTTGAAATTACTACGTTCCCCAACACGTACCTGCGGCCGACTCGCCCGCATATGTGTTGTCTCTGATTCGGACAAAATCATAATATGTTATCAGCCTCCGCCTGCACCGGAAATTCAATGCATAGGCGTGCAAGTTGTCGTCGTTGTGGTGTGTTTAAATTCAACAACCAGCTAAGATGAACCGCTAGCCAGTTTACTGACACAAATCATACGGGACCATTTATAACCCGCCATGGACGACCTGAGCCTTCCGTGAAGCCACATTGCGTTATCAAACGCCAAGGATACATAATGAGTATTGCGAGGGTCATCAACTTGCCACCTTGCTTCCAGCTTCGACATATTTCAGCGTTCCACTGTTCAACTATATGCCGGTTTATATCACGGTCAAGTATGGAGAGTCTCAAGCCAACTCCTCGAGTCGTCTTAAGACTCGGGGGCTACAATGATATGACTCAGCAGGTCTTGCCAATTTCAGCAAATTCAAGAACCCCAGGACGTTGAAGGGAAAGATAACCCGGTCCCGGAGGCTGCTGCTATATTGATGGAAATTTAAAGGCCGTCAGAAAATTTCCGGCTTAAAAATTATATGACAATTACAAAATCCAGGCTCAATGAAGAAGTTCCGGGTCATCAGAAAGGATTCCGGTTTAAAATCCGGCTCAAGGGAAGTCAGTCTCACTGAAGCTCTCAAATATCCGGTTTACAATCCGGCTCAAGGGAAATTTGTTCTCCCACAAAGCTCTGAAGCTCTCAAATCCAGTTTAAGAATTTCTGGTTCACAAAGAATTAATTTCTCACAAGTTTGAGTGTAAAGGCTGTCAGAAAATTTCCGGCTGAAAATGAAGATTCCGGTTTAAAATCCGGTTCAAGGGAAAGATGTCTCCCATAAAGCTTTGAAGCTCTCAATATCCGGTTTAACATCCGGTTCAAGAAGAAATATATCTCGCAAAGTTCGAGTTCTCAGAAAAGTTAAAGGGACCAAAGAGAGTCTGTTGCAAAAGCACAACTCAAACATAGGTTCCCATTGAGCATAGCTCAGAAATATTGCTTGGGGGCTCTTTTGTTCTAAAGAACAAGAGTTGCTATAACCCTTGCAATAGGCTATAAAAGTCAGGCTTGGAAGCCAGGTGTATTCACCTAAAACCCCGGGTTATCCTGCCTGTGTGCCAGATGCTTCTCCATCAGGTAATCCTGATTGACCCGGCGAACTCTTAACAGTCAATCTTTTCAACAAGACCCTGAACTGGTTAAGGTTAAAACGCCGGTCTGTCATGAGAGGGACCGACTTACAGATAGCAAGGAAAAGTTCAGGCTGATAAAGCCGCCTTCCTTGAAACTTGGATAAATCGGAATGTGATGCACGATGCTACTCTAACCCCGCATACTCCTGATAAGTCTATCTTTAAATAAGAACTGACCTTATCAGGGTTAAAATGTCGATTGGGTCAATGAGGGCTGGCTCACAGAAAGCGCGTACCTTCCAGTGGCTAATGCTAGTTTCATTGAAGAAGAAAATTTTAGCTTGGCGGCCTATGAAAGCCTCGAATTTTTTCTGTTGATTTGATTTGAAAGTCTTTTTTGCGTTTTCTCTTTTGACATCGTCATACATGGTTGAAAACCAATAAGGCTTATAATGCCTTATGAGTCATATATGATATTAACCGGTGTTTATTAACCCGACCTGGCTTTGGACTATAAGTCGGCAGTATGATATAAGATAATATCCGGTGTTTATTAACCCGGCATGGCTTTCGACTGTAAGTCGCCAGTATATATTTGGATTGCGCCATTGGAATAATGCGCTCATAAATCATTGGATTATATTATTCAAATCTTCAAATAGCCAATATGGCTAGATTTTATTATGGTTATCAATAACCAGTATTATGATTAAGGTTTTCAAAGTCACTTTAGCGCAATGGCTATCATATTATCAATGGATATGATTTATTCTAGAATTGAAGGAATAGTCCCGAGTCGCTACAGGCTTACGACCCGGCACTTGGGGGCTACATTATTCAAGTTGAGATTACATCAAATATGCAAGTCTCATGTCGCTGCAAGCATCCGCCATGACACTTGGGGGCTAATGCGAAGTCAATTTTTGCTCACCTTATTGAAGGCCTGACTCATCACATTGTAATGAGCCGGCTCATGGGGGCTACCAATTGCTCCTGTCAACAATTCAAGGTACAAAGGTCTTAAAACCATTATATTGAAAGGTCCACTACTCAGTTGGAAGAGTACAAAGCTCTTAACCTTATGGACATGGGTTCGATCCCCATGGAGAGGTTACATCATATGATGTTATTTTCAATGAAGTATATATAAATTCCCAGCTCAATATTATCTTACTGAGCCGGCCCTTGGGGGCTACACATTGCTGTTCAAATCTATGTGATCATATCTACAAAGTCCCTGCTCATTATTGCATATTGACCCAGCCCTTGGGGGCTACATTGGTTGAAGTTTTTATGAGTATAAGGCAATTATAAGTCTCAGGTTGCTGCAAGCATAACAACCTGGCACTTGGGGGCTACATATGTGGAATATTCAGTTGTGACTAGAGACTGAGATGAACAATCTGGATTTCTTCAAGGTTGCAACATTTATATTGAAACAAGTCTTAAGCTATCACTATGTTCTCCTTTTAAGACTTGGGGGCTACAGATAATATGCATATAAAGGAGGAACATCTTCAAATTCTCAGTTCTGGGAAAATCAGGAAGATTAATTGTGTGAACCGGCGTTGGCAACAGTCATAACCCGGCGTCTATAAACGGTCATGACCCGGGATCATCAGTTTTTGTAACCTGGCAATTTTGGCAATGATAAACCGGCAAGTTCTATATTTTCAAACCGGCTGATATCAGTTGAATATTTGAAGACCAATATTTTTGTCAAATCAGAGCATTGAAGGCCGATTCAAATGGATTCTTTATTTACAAAATAGCTTCTGCAAGCAAATTGATTATGAAGCTGGTCTATTGACTCGGATTTTTAAGGATGAACAAGTGCCGATTTATAAGAATATTTAAACCGGAGCACAACCCGCAAAATTTGTTCTTGTGTTTATGTTGCAGATCAGTTTAACATGCATAAATCCAAATTAAAATCAGGGCTAATGTCAGGGATATACCCCGCGGCGTAACACGGCCGAAAGTATAACCCAGCCGGACTTGGCGATTCACTAATGACCTGCCCTGACTGGACGACTCACCAAGTGACCCGACCAAGCCTGGCGACTCATGGGTGACCCGGCGAGCGAGTCAGAGGAACGACAAGACCCGGTGGCCTAGAAGGCGGTTTATGGAAGGCCGGCTCATGTTATGGTGGGCCGGTTTAAGAGGAAAGCATAAGGAATATTCCCTGACAAAGGAAGCAAGACTAGGACTCCACTTGTAATAGAGTAATCCTAATCCTACTAGGACTAGTCATGTAACCCACCCCTTCAACTTATATAAGGAGGGACATGGCTCCCCAAAGAAAGACAAGCAAGAAGAAACAATCTCTAGGGCTAGACACAAAGAGCCGGTTTACCGGCGACTCTCTCGTGATGATAATGAGACCTAGCCACAAATATCATGTAGGGTTGTTACCGGATGATGTTTCCCGGGGCCCGAAGCTCTCTAAACCCTTGTCTTATGTTGCGTCTCTCGATTCCGCTCAACCCCTCTCAAGCTACCACATATATGCGTTGGCCTCACGACTAAGTCCTCACACTAGGACATCTGCCGTGACTATTCTACGACACCTCTCATACATCTTCTGGCCACCTCCCAAAGCTTCCAGGGTCCCTTCTAGTCCAAAAAATCACCATAAAATTTCACCGTGTTTGTACTTCATTTGGTATTGTTTTCCCGCGAAACAATAAAATACGCAAAAAGAAAAATTGGCACTAGGCACTAGGTTAATAGGTTAGTTCATAATAATGATATGAAATTGCATATAAGGCATAGAAGATTGATAATATAATAGCATCAAACAATAAAAAATTATATATACATTGGAGACGTATCAAGTGCCGACCTGACTTGTGGCCCCCTCGTGGCTCCGTGTGCCCTAATTCTAGGCCTATAAATTTACATATATTCTGAAACCCTTAGAACGAGACCCGAAACAATTCCTCCACCGCCGGAAGCCTCTGCCTTTTCACGATCCCATCTAGAGCCCTTTTTCGGTGCTCTGCCGGAGGGGCGAACCATTGCGGAGGTTGTCCTCGTCAACCTTGTTGCCTCCATGATGATGTGTGAGTCCTAGAGGACCTACGGGTCCATAGCAGTAGCTAGATGGCTTTCTCTCTCTTTTGATCTTTAATATAATGATCTCCTCTAAGATCAATCTAATGTAATCTTTTGCGGTGTGTTTGTTGGAACTCGATGAATTCACTGGACTATCTGAATCTCTTGAATCCTTTCTTATGTGTAATTTTATAGCTATGTATGCTTTCCAATCTATATGTTTTTTGGCCAATTGGATTAGTAGATCTTTAGAGGGAGCGGTGCATAGTAGTGGGTTCAACCTTGCGGTGATCTAGCCCTGTGACAGAAAGGGCCAAGGCATGTATTGTGTTGTTGCTACTAAGGATAAAACGACGGGGTTCGATCATATTAGTTGATCTTATTCTGTCTACTTTATGTCATCATGCTTATTGCATTACTCTATTTTTATGAACTTAATACTTTGGGATGCATTGCTGGCTATTGGTCTTCGGGTGGAGTAACAGTAGTAGACGTCAGTAAGTTTAGCAGTCTACTTATCACGGACATAATGCCTATATAATGATTATGCCATAAATGATTGTCATGCCTATGAGAAATTCTATCAATTGCCCAACAATAACTTGTTTACCCACCTTACTATGCTTTCGAGAGAGATGCCACTAGTGAACCTGTGGTCCCTGGGTCTATTTCCATCAATACTTAAATTTCCAATACTGCTTCTTTTATTTGTTCTTTACTTTCTACTGCTTTGCATATCACTATCTGCTTTAAATCTTCTAACTGGCAAGAACAAGGGGAGTGACGACCCCCTTGTCTTCGTTGGGTACAAGCAATTGTTTTGTTTGTGTGCAGGTGCTGCTAACATTGTTTGAGTGCTTCCTCCTACTGGTTTGATAAACCTTGGTTCTTAACTGAGGGAAATACTTCTCGCTGATGTGATACATCACCCTTCTTCTTTGGGGAATTGAACGACTCTATCGTGAGTAGCATCATTCTCCACGGGCTTCAAGAAGATCATTACATTGTCGGCGAAGGATGAATGCCAGTGAGTTACTCCCCTCGTGGCCAAAGGACATAGAAATCCTCCACCCACTGTGAATCTAAAGAGGTGATGCAAAGCCTCCATGGCGAGAATGAAATGACATAGGATAGTCGGGGTTGCCCTACGACATGCCCCTGCTTCTGAAGATCTTGCCCCTCGGACTCCATTTACTAGCACCCTGGTCGAGGACAAGGACAAGAGTGCACAGATCCAGGATGTCCACATGTCGCTAAAGCCCATCTTCCAAAGAATTTTCAACAAGAACACCTAGTCCAATGTGTCAAACGGCTTCATGATGTCCAATTTGATCAATGAAGCCGGCTCTCTAAGTGCATGGAGTCGATGAATCATGGTCTGAATGTTGGGGATCGTAGCAGAAATTAAAATTTTCTACGCATCACCAAGATCAATCTATGGAGTTTACTAGCAAAGATAGGGGAGGAGTGCATCTACATACCCTTGTAGATCGCGAGCGGAAGCGTTCAAGAGAATGGGGTTGATGGAGTCATACTCGTCGTGATCCAAATCACCAATTATCCAAGCGCCGAACAGACGGCACCTCCGCGTTCAACACACGTACGGAGCGGTGACGTCTCCCACACCTTGATCCAGTAAGGAGGAGAGAGAGGTTGAGGAAGAATGCTCCAACAGCAGCACGACGGCGTGGTGGTGGTGGAGTGACAGTTCTCCGGCAGGGCTTCGCCAAGCACACGCGGAGGAGGAGAGGTGTTGGGGAAGGGAGGGGCTGCGCCTTGGATGTGGTGCTGCAGCCCTCCCCTCACCCCTCTATTTATAAGGAGAAGGGGGAAGGGTCCGGCCCCTCTAGATGAGATCTAGAGGGGGGGCGGCGGCCAAGGGGGGAGGGAGCTCGCCCCCCAAGCAAGGCCCCCCCCCTTTAGGGTTCCCCCCCAAACCCTAGGCGCATGGGCCCTAGGGGGGTTGGCGCCCAGCCCACTAAGGGCTGGTTCCCTTCCACCCACAGCCCATAAGGCCCTCCGGGGCAGGTGGACCCTCCCGGTGGACCCCCGGAACCCCTCCGGTGGTCCCGGTACAATACCGGTATACCCCCGAATATTTCCGGTGACCGTATGGTGACTTCCCATATATAAATCTTTACCTCTGGACCATTCCAGAACTCCTCGTGACGTCCGGGATCTCATCCGGGACTCCGAACAAAATTCATTAATCACATACAAACGTTCCTTATAACCCTAGCGTCATCGAACCTTAAGTGTGTAGACCCTACGGGTTCGGGAATCATGCAGACATGACAGAGGCACCTCTCTAGCCAATAACCAACAGCGGGATCTGGATACCCATGTTGGCTCCCACATGTTCCACGATGGTCTCATCGGATGAACCACGATGTCGAGGATTCAAGCAATCCCGTATACAATTCCCTTTGTCAATCGGTACTTTACTTGCCTGAGATTCGATCATCGGTATCCCAATAGCTCGTTCAATCTCGTTACTGGCAAGTCACTTTACTCGTTCCGTAATGCATGATCCCGTGACTAACTACTTAGTCACATTGAGCTCATTATGATGATGCAATACCGAGTGGGCCCAGAGATACCTCTCCGTCATACGGATTGACAAACCCCAGTCTTGATCCGAGCCAACCCAACAGACACTTTCGGAGATACCTGTAGTGCACCTTTATAGCCACCTAGTTACGTTGTGACGTTTGGTACACCCAAAGCATTCCTATGGTATCCGGGAGTTGCACGATCTCATGGTCTAAGGAAATGATACTTGACATTAGAAAAGCTTTAGCAAACGAACTACACGATCTAGTGCTATGCTTAGGATTGGGTCTTGTCCATCACATCATTCTGCTAATGATGTGATCCCGTTATCAATGACATCCAATGCCCATGGTTAGGAAACCGTAACCATCTATTGATCAACGAGCTCGTCAACTAGAGGCTCACTAGGGACATGTTATGGTCTATGTATTCACACATGTATTACGATTTCCGGATAACACAATTAAAGCTTGAACAATAGACAATTATCATGAACAAGGAAATATAATAATAACCATTTTATTATTGCCTCTAGGGCATATTTCCAACACTGAATGAGCATGAAGTTGTCATGCAAAGCTCTGCCCTTGGTGAAGTCACTTTGGTGATTGCCGATGAGCTGCGTCAGCTCTAGAGCTAACCGATTCGCCATGGCCTTCTAAGAATTTGTGGCACCCCATGTATGAGAATAACTTGCCGGAAAATCACACAACTCCATAGCTCCCTCTTTCTTGGGCAGCAGAGAGATTAGAGTTGTACAGATCGCGTGTAGGACTCATCTATCCTCTCTTGAAAAGGAATCCACCGTGCGCATGAAATCGCCTTTGATTACTCCCCAACAAACTTCGTAGAATTTACTGGTGAACCCATCAGGCCCCGAGGCTTTATCCGGTGGCAAGACCTTCACCACAGCCCAGATTTCTTCCTCGGCCATTTGCTTGTCCAGGTTGGCTAGAACTTGGGTGGGCAGGTGCAGGGCGTCCTGGTCCAAAGAGTGCGTACAGTCATTGGTTGCCCCTAATAAGTTGTCATAGAAATCATCCACCACCACGGCCGATTGGTCCTGCCCGGAGACCAAAGCCCCATCCACTTGCAGGGACATGATTGCATTGCATCTCTTTCTATGTGTGGCATGTAGTTGGAAGAACCTTGTGTTGGCATTCCCCTCCCACAGCCAAGTTATCCTAGATTTTTGCCACGCTATCGTCTATTATAGCGAGCTCTGACCCAACGTCTTCCTCTTTAGAGTTCGTCTCGATTGCACCTCCTCCTGAGATAACAATCTCGTCTCCATTGCCAAATCAAGGTGGAGTCACTTCTATGGCCATGAGGATTTGAATCCTGACATTCCTGATCCACCGAGCGCCCCAACACGTGAGAGATTTTGCGGTTGGCCGGAGCTTGAAGTCCATCACCTTGAAAGGATTGCATGTTGATGAAATTGTATTCCATACTTGCTCAACCGTATCTAGGAATCCATCCACCTTTGTCCAAAAGTTTTGGAAGTGGAAGCGCCTCCCGCATAATAGTTCATTGTCAAAATCAAGGAGCAACGGGCAATGATCAGAGGTGGTTGTGCTGACCTCCTTTAGTTCTAGCTCATTGATCAAGTGCTAAAATCTGGCCATGATCCTCCTGTTGACAATTGCTATTATTCTTGTCCCACGGGTCCAAAAGATAAGATTGAAATTGCCCATGAGAGCTGATGTCTACTACGCAACTTTATTCTTGTAGACACGTGTTGGGCCTCCAAGCGCAGAGTTTTATAGGACAGTAGCAATTTTCCCTCAAGTGGATGACCTAAGTTTTATCAATCCGTGGGAGGCGTAGGATGAATATAGTCTCTCTCAAACAACCCTGCAACAAAATAATAAAAAGTCTCTTGTGTCCCCAACACACCAAATACAATGGTAATTTGTATATGTGCACTAGTTCATCAAAGATATGGTGATACAAGTGTAATATGGATAGTAGATATCAATTTTTATAGTAGGAACAATAAAAAACAGCATGGTAGCTATTGATAAAACGGAGCACAGACGGTATTGCAATGCTTTAAAATGAGGCCGAGGGTCTGTAATTTCACTAGTGCAATCTCCCAACAATGCTAATATAATTGGATCACATAACCATCCCTCAACGTGTGATGAAGAATCACTCCAAAGTTCCTATCTAGCGGAGAACATAAGAAGAAATCATTTGTAGGTACGAAACCACCTCGAAGCTATTCTTTCCGATCAATCTATCAAGAGTTCGTACTAAAATAACACAAAACAATTTCAGATCATAATACCCAATCCAACACAAAGAACCGCAAAGAGTGCCCCAAGATTTCTACCGGAGAAACAAAGACAAGAACGTGCATCAACCCCTATGCGTAGATTACCCCAATGTCACCTCGGGAATCCGCGAGTTGAATGCCAAAACATATATCAAGTGAATCAAAATAATACCCCATTGTCAACACGGGTATTCATATGCAAGACATATATCAAGTGCTCTCAAATCCATAAAAGTATTCAATCCAATAAAATGAAATCTCAAAGGGAAAACTCAATTCATCACAACTAGATAGAGAGGGGAAAACATCTACTATATTATCAAAGCCCGCGATACATCAAGATCATGACATCTCAAGAACACGAGAGAGAGAGGGATTAAACACATAGCTACAAGTACAAACCCTCAGCCCCGAGGGTGGACTACTCCCTCCTCATCATAGTGGCCGTCGGGATGATAAAGATGGCCACCGATGATGATTCCCCCCTCTGGCAGGGTGCCGAAACGGGGTCTAGATTGGTTTCTCATGGATACAGAACCTTGCGGTGGCGGAACTTCTGATCTAGGGTTAACCCCGAGGGTTTTTGGAATATTTGAGAATTTATAGGGCAAAGACGGGGGCGGGAGGCCACCGAGGTGGGCACAACCCACCTGGCACACATGGGCCCCCAGTCGCGCCCTAGTGGATTGTGCCCCCCTTGGGGAACCCCCTAGGTGCTTCTCTGGCCCACTGGATGTCTTCTGGTCCATAAAAAATCCACAAAAATTTTTGCGGTGTTTGGACTCCGTTTGGTATTGATTTCCTGCGATGTCAAAAACAAGCAAAGAAACAGCAACTGGCACTGGGCACTGGGTCAATAGGTTAGTCCCAAAAAATGATATAAAGTTTCTATAAAATGATTGTAAAACATCCAAGAATGATAATATAATAGCGTGAATACTTCATAAATTATAAATACGTTGGAGACGTATCAGCATCCCCAAGCTTAATTCCTACACGTCCTCGAGTAGGTAAATGATAGAAGAAATAATTTATGAAGTGTGAATGCTAGCAAAGTGCACAAGTTCGATCAATGAAAATTTCAATCACTTTTCCTAGCATCATAACAGCAATTCTTTCTTACAGAACTTCTCATGTTAAAGTAGCAACCAATTCACATGTTAAGCTTCAAACAATGATTATCTTGAAACTCAGCAACCTATGTTCTCAGTCACCAAGCAATTGCAATCCAACTTATTCAACAGAGTCTAAGTAAGAGCTCCACATACTCAACCATCATATAGTCTTCTACGATTGCTAACACTCACCGCATACACATGAGCAAAACATTTCAACCGGACACATAGAAAGATATGGGCTTATAATTTCGCCTCCCAATGTATTCACCTCACACTACTAGGAAAAGGGCTATAGATGAAATGGCCACTAATGGTGCACCAGACATGTGGTGCGCCACTACTATATAGCCGTGGCGCACCATGTGCTGGTGCGCCATTAGTGTGAAAGACACTAATGGTGCACCAGACACACGGTGCGCCACTAGTAACAATTTTTTTTCAAACATACTAATGGCGCACCAGGGCACAGTGCACCATTACTAGTTCTAACTAGTAATGGCGCACCATCCTCATAGTGCGCCACTACTTTTTTTTTGCAAAACTACTAATGGCGCACCAGTGTATAGTGCACCATTACTAGTTTAAACTAGTAATGGCGCACTGTGCCCTGGTGTGCCATTAGTGTTTTTTTTTGTGAAACTACTAATGGCGCCCCACCAGTAGGTGCGCCATTACTAACCAGGGTTACTAATGGCACTTTTGTTGGTGGTGCGCCATTAGTAACCTGGGACCAGCTAGATATTTTGGACAGCCACACCTACCCACTCACTTTCCTCACTTCATTCTCTCCACCTCCTCCTCCAAGCTTGTCTCGGCTGCCTCCTCCTCCTCACCTCATTTGCACCATAAATTCATCCAAATTAAGTGGTTAAATTACCTTTTTTTGATAGGTAAGTAAGGGGGAAGCTATCTTTATGTTGTTCTCCCTCCAACAATGTGCACATGCACTTTTTATGGCCTAGCTAGATCTATGTATGTTTGTGGTGTTGCATATATGTTTGTGTTTGCAGGTACCGGTATTTGAAATGCGATAGTTTCCAATATTTTGCCGGAATGTTGATTCATTTCCGTTTCGGCGAGAATTTTGGCACTATGCATTCTTTTTGGTCCTATTTTTAGGGAAAGTCATGCCAAATTTTTTCTTGGTTCTAAAATATCATTTTGCTCTACCCCGCAGGCGACCATGGTCCGCACGATGACCGAAGGCATCGTGAATAGGTTTTTGAGCTCCGCGAAGGCCGAGATGCTTCAAAAGAACGAGACAGAGATAAGATGTCCGTGTCGAAGATGCAAGCTGAAGAGCCTTATTGCGGACCCGGATTCCGGGCAGGTGCGGGACCACCTGCTCTTGCGTGGTTTCATGGATGGCTATCGGTGGCAAGGTGATGAAGATGACTATGAAGTCGTCCATAGGGGCCGGGCAAGAAATGAGGAAGGGCAGCAAGACAACCACCGCGCCTCGGGCGGGCGAGAAGACGAAGAATTTCCAGGACATGATCACGACAGTGATGCTGTACACAGTCATCATGTAGAAGATGCCGGACATGATGATGAGGAAGATGCCGGAGCGGACGAAGGGCATGATCATGAAGATGAAGATGCCGGCGGAGCAGACGATGATGGACCATCGATGGGCGGGGTGCAGGACCCTCATATTCAAGAGCTGCTTCTCAAGCAGACGGATAACACAAGAGCTGCCGCCCGAGAGAAAGCCAAACAGGATCAACTGGAGATAGACGCGGTTACTCCATTGTATGAAAGATGCAGGCCCGAGGATACCCGCCTGAAAGTAATGCTCATGGCTCTGGAGATGAAGGTAAAACACAAAATGACCGACGCATGCTTCGACGAGAACATGTCATTCTGGCTCGAACGTCTTCCCAAGGGGAACAAGTGCCCGACCAGTTTTGAGGAGGCGAAGAAAATCGTGTGTCCTTTGGATTTACCGCACGTGAAATACCATGTGTGCATGAACAATTGCATCATCTATCGGGACGAGCACGCGGAGTCTACCATATGTCCGGCGTGCGGCGTCACTCGATACAAGAAGAGGAAGAAAGCTCCTCGAAAAGTGGTGTGGTACTTTCCGATCACTCCTCGTCTGCAGCGGTATTTCGCGGACCCTAAGGTAGCAAAGCTCCTGCGTTGGCACGCGGATAGGGAGGAGAAGAAGCGAGAATATGACGCAAATGATCCGAAGAGAAATAAAAAAGACAAGATGCTGAGTCACCCTAAGGATGGGAGCCAGTGACAAGCGTTGAACTTTGAACACCCAGAATTTGGGAAGGATCCAAGGAACATCGTGCTGGGCACGAGCACCGATGGAGTCAATCCGTTTGGCAGCCAGAGAAGCACACATAGCACCTGGCCTGTGTTTGTGTGGATGTACAACCTTCCCCCCTGGTTGTGCATGAAGAGGAACTACATTCACATGAGTATGCTAATTGAAGGGCCGAAACAACCAGGGAACAACATCAATCTGTATCTGGGACTGCTGAAAGAGGAGCTAGACACGCTGTGGAAAACGCTAGCCAATACGTGGGACGCCGCAGAGAAAGAATATTTCCCTATGAGAGCCGCACTGCTCACAATGGTGCACGACTATCTCGGTTACGGATATCTCGCGGGGCAGGTGGTCCACGGATTTTCTGGATGCGTCAGGTGCATGGATGACACAACGTATCGCCAGCTAGATAGAGATCCCGGGTCTTCGAAAACCGTGTTCATGGGACATCGAAGGTGGCTTCGCGACGATGACCCGCGGAGGAAACGCAAGGATCTGTTCGATGGTGAAACCGAACCCCGAAGACGCCCGCGTACGAGGAGCGGCGAGGAAATAGACGAGCTGTTGAAAAATTGGAAAGATTGCCCACTGCCGGGAAAGAAGCAAAAGGCGCCAGAGCCGCTGCTGAAGGTATGGAAAACGAGGTCTGTTTTCTGGGACTTGCCGTACTGGAAGATCCACCGTATGCCTCACAGCCTTGATGTCATGCATATCACGAAGAACGTGTGCGAGAGTCTACTTGGTACCCTGCTCAACATGACAGAGAGGACCAAAGATGGGCCGAAAGCAAGGGCAGACTTGAAATCAATGGGCATCAGGGAGGAGCTTCACGCTAATGATGATGATGATGAGGTGAAGCAGGACACGGAAAGTCGTCGCAAAGGCAAAAAGGCTAAGAAGACCGGAAATGACTTCCCTCCCGCGTGCTTCACTCTAAGTCAGGAGGAGATCGATCAGTTTTTCACCTGCCTCGTAGGAGTAAAACTTCCTTACGATTACGCGGGGAAGATAAGCAGATACCTAGACTCAGCGAAGCATAAGTTCAGCGGGATGAAGTCTCACGACTGTCACGTGCTGATGACGCAGATACTTCCAGTTGCAATCCATGGGATCATGGACACGCATGTCCGTGAAACGCTATTTGTCCTATGCAATTTTTTCGACGTCATCTCTCGGAAGTCGGTTGGCGTGAGGCAACTTAGAAGGCTACAGGAAGAGATCGTGGTGATACTATACGAGCTTGAGATGTACTTCCCCCCCGCATTCTTCGATGTTATGGTGCATCTGCTGGTCCTTACCGTGGAGGATATCATCCAACTCGGACCGATGTTCCTGCACAGCATCATGCCGTTCAAAAGGATGAATGGTGTCATCAAAGGATACGTTCGCAACATGTCACGTCCAGAGGGAAGCATAGCCAGGGGCTTTCTGACCGAAGAGTGCATCTCCTAGTGCACGAATTATCTAGGCATCGAGAACCCCGTTGGTCTGCCCGTCAACAGGCACCTCGGCAGGCTCGCTGGATGGGGTCACCGTGAGGGTCGCCGCGAAATGCATGTCGACTTCGAGGGTCGACTCACCGACTTTGAAAGAGCAAACCTAGTCGCGCTACAACACATAGACGTGGTCGATCCTTGGGTGGTAGAGCACAAAACCTTTATTGAGAAGACATACAATGACCGAGGCCAACAGAGGACGGACGGAGATATAATCAAAGAGCACAACTCATGTTTCACGCGTTGGTTCAAGCAGAAGCTTCTGTCGTACCCTTTACATGAGGATTCTTCCGCGGAAGAACAACTCATATTCGCCTTGTCACAGGGCGCCGAGCACAACCTGATGACGTATGAGGCATACGATATCAACGGCTACACATTCTACACCGAGGACAAGGACATGAAGAGCGATGGTTATCAGAACTCCGGGGTAACGATGGAATCCTACACCGGTAACGACAAGGACAGATACTACGGAAGGATCGAGGAGATCTGGGAGCTGAGCTACGCTGGAGAGAAGGTCCCGATGTTCCGTGTCAGATGGGCCAAGAGCGTCATAAAAGAAGACCGGTATTTCACCACCATGGTTATACCCGAAGCCAAATCCAAGACCGCAGGCGCAAACGTCACCACGAAAAATGAGCCATGGGTACTGGCTTCCCAAGTGGACCAATGCTTCTTCATTACCGACCTGTCAAAGCCCAGTCGTGTTGTCGTGAGGAGAGGCGAAAGGAAGATCATCGGAATGGATGGAGTCGCCAATGAGCAAGACTTCGACAAGTACGGCGACCCGAAGATGGAACATGACGACGACGATGAAGTATCAGCATACACCACAAGAAGAAGCAGGACCACCCTACCTAAAGGATGTCCGTTCAAGACAAGAACTCCATTTACGAAAAATAAGGGCAAGAAGATTGTGAACAGATAGCTAGCTAAGATCGATTGTATTTAAATTGTAGCCTTCATTTCTCGATTGTAATCGTAGTCTGAATTTGTTAATATTTTTTGAACTCATGAATATTTTTAAATTTCACGGGCACTTTTTGAATTCATGAATATTTATTGAAATTTTGATGATATTTTTTCATATTCATAAATGTTTTACCAATTCACAAATGAATGCAACTAAAAATCCAAAAAAAATATTGATGATATTTTTAAATAACAAATTTGATGATATTTTCAAATAAAAAATTTGATGATATCTTCAATTAAAATAAAAAACAAATTTGAAGATATTTTCAAAAAAAAAATTGATGATATCTTCTGTTCTAGTCCTCATGAAAATAATAAATTTGATAAAAAAACAAATTATTAGATGCAACAAAAAAATGAAAAAAAATGTTACTAATGGCGCACCAGAGGAGGGTGCGCCATTGCTATAAAAAAAAAGTTACTAATGGCGCACCAGAGGGGGTTGCGCCATTGCTATCAGAAAAAAAGTTACTAATGGCGCACCCCTAGATGGTGCGCCATTACTAACATTCCCCCTTGTGTGTGTTGTCCATCTCGCGTTCGTCCTTCTCTCCCAATCTCACATCTCTCCGACCCACTGCCCGACCCACTGCGCCGCCGCCCCTACTACGCCGCCGCCCGTAAGCCCCCCTCCCCCTGACTGACTCCCCTGGCCTCCGTGCGCAGTTCACCGTCCCGGATCTCCGACTGCATCGCCTCCCGCGGTGGCAACATCCACAGCGTCGACCTCTTCGTCCCCGACGACTCCCCCGCGTCCACCAGGAGAGGAGGCCCGAGCACCTCTCGACCTCCCCGCCGTCTATCCCCGCCTCCCCCAAGCTCGCCGTCTCCGCCCTCCGTTGTCTCCGCTCCGGCCACCACCTCATCGTGGTTAGGTAATCTTCATTGCCCTCCTCCCTCTGCCTCTCTTCCTCCTCTCCTCCCTCCCGGCCATGCCCTCTTCTTCTCTCTATTGCTAGGTTTAGGTCAAATCCCTCTTGAATTTAGGTCAAATTAGGTTCAAATCCCTTTGAAATTAGTATGTAAAGCTCACTGTTCTGAAGTTCTGATCAGTTCAGTACCTTAGTAAGCAATAACACAAGCTTCCATACAAGCCAACGAGCCAAGAAGATACCTGCTACTACTATAGTGTTGATTCTGAATTTGTGGAGAGGGGAGTTCATTCAGAGAAGAGAAGAGAATACAAATGAATTGGCTTGTTTATGTCAAATAGAAATGAATTGCTATTTGTGGAGTTTAGGCTCCTTTGAATCAAGGCAGCACTGTCAAATGAGCTCCTCTTCTTTCTACTCCTTACCTTGACATAAACTTGGCAAGTTTTAGCAACAAGAATACAAATGATAGTCACTGCAGCTGCACATGATCTCTGCTAGTTATAAAAATTCATTGCTTGTCCTATGTTTTCTATCAGGGTATTGTTCAGGAAGCTTGGTTGAGTTTGTGTCCTTTAGTTTGTAAATCTGCAGTTCTAGCCACTGTTTGTAGTTCTAGCCACTCCTTGCTGTTAGTTCCTCAGGGAGTTCTGCACAAAATTAGCTCAACAAGTTGCATCTGGCTTTTACAAAGTTGGTTTGGCTTAAGAGGATAAGTTGTTGTATATACTGTCATAAAGTTCAGCAAGAACAGGGCACCAACAGTGCTACTCTAGTATCTAGTTGGGGAGGCACAAATGGACAGGGCATCACTGTAGCTGTACTGCACAAAAAACTATTAGTCTTAGGATTAACACTCCTCATATGAGATGAGAGGATTTTTTTTAAATGGCTTCTTGCAGTTTTGAAAATTCAGTTTATTCGGTTACTGAAAATTCAGTTAATTCAGTTAGGCACACAAATTTCAAAACTTTTGTGTGCCCTAGTACTTGGTGTTTGTAGAAAACCAGGAGTGTCAATGTGACTAGAATTCACTTGTCCTTATATGGGTGAAACTTCACTTGTTTTTAGGCTAGTGCAGGGTGTTGCTTTATTCTGTCATCATTTGTAACTATGTCACAAATAAATTGTTCCTTCTTCTGTATTTGACAAGTAATGACTGTTGATAAGCTGAGGCATGGATTAAGCTGTTTCTTTGCTGTAACATACTGTATATCACTCCACAATGAAATATAGTAAATATTGATGTGCTTTGTAAAACTTGTTCATGTACTGAACTACTAATGCCTTGTGATGCTCTGAATTACTTGTGATGCCTCTAAATTACTTGTGATCCCATTGAGAAAGACTTGTAAAGATGATGATCATCTTTTACAGAAAACAATTTCTGTAAACACGTCAGTAACTTTGCTAGTTTGCTGGGTTTTGTCTCCGACCATCGTGTCATGATGATTTTGCAGGTACCCCGAGAGGCCCTTGAGTTTGCTGGAATGTCGATTAACTTCCGTTCCGGCAAATTCGGGTACTCCATATGTCCTATTTTCAGCAAAGGTCATGCTGAAATTTTCCGTGAATTTTAGCATGACTTTGCTAAAAATAGGACATATGGGGTACTTGTGACTAATGCATGGGCTGGGGTCTTAGTACTTAATTAAGTAGGATCAACTGCCCTTTTATTCTTGCTGCATTAAACCATAGGTGGCAATAGAGCCAAGTGATTAGGCCCAACTTAGAATTCTCCTTCCCAGCTTAGCTTTTAGGGTGCCTCGGTGTCGATGAGAACCTAAATGATGTACGCTTAGGCTTTTAGGGTGCCTCGGCGTCGACAAACCCTAAATGATAAAAGCTTAGCTTTTAGGATGCCTCGGTGTCGACAAACCCTAGATGATGAGACCATGATCTTGTTCCTTGACAATAACCAACTTTTTGACCAAACTTTTTTCCTATTTAGAGCGAAACATGGCCCACAACGATGAGGCCGGCGGTTCGGGCGGCAAGCAATTCTGGGAGCTGTCCCAGGAGCTGGAGGAAGAACCTCACCGCTATGAGGACGCCACGGAAGACACCGATCTTGACTACACAACCCCTACTGGCGTCGGGGATGACACCACTGATGGTGCCGCCGAGGATGCCACCACTGATGATGGCGGCGCACGCACAGATGGCACCCAACCGAAGAGGCAACAGAAGGACCGGTGCCCGAGCATGCTCGGCACCGTCAAGGAGGAATTTACTGAAGTGAACTCCGACGGGCATCCAACGGCGCCCAAACAAGTAGTCAAGGGGTACTCGGTTCAGCTCGGGTGCATTCTCCGGAGCACCGTCTCGATCAACGCTGAGAACCTAAGGCATAAGGACCGAGGGAATTTGCGCAGCCTCCTCTTCAGGAAGCTGCACGAACGATACAAGTTCCCCACTGACTTTGCAAAAACATGCCTCTCAGGGAATAAAGTGAACAGGGCCGCCCTCACGAGGATGGGCACGGCCCTGTCTACTTGGATAAGCACGGTGAAGGCAATGATTGAAAAAGGTGATAGTTATGAGAAGATCAAGGCGAAATATCCTTTGATCAGCGAAGATGACTACAAGGAGTTCAAGATCAAGTGCGAGAGCAGCGCAACCTCCGAATCAAGTCAGTGGGGGAAAGAAATGCGGCAGTTGAACTTAGGGGTCCACCAACTCGGTCCCGGCGGTTACAGAGTGGCGGAGCCTATATGGGACAAGGAGGACGCGGAGCGTGCCGAGCAAGGCCTACCGCCCCGCTTCGAGAAATTCCGTGACAAGCAGACCAGGAACTTTGTCAGGGCCCGGTACAAGGAGGACCCGGTAACAAAGGAGCTTACCACGGATCCAAAGACCAGGGCGCTTGAGCTTGTTCTGGTAAGGAATACACCCCCGCGTAATTAGCTCCATATGGTTGCATTCTAATTAATGAAGCCAAATTTCTAAATGGTTCACATTCCTTCCGCAGGAGGCTGAAAGCAGTAGCGCGGGGTTGTCTCAGAGCTCCCCTTTTGACACCTCTTTAAATAGGGCATTGAACGTAATGAAAAACAAGGATAAGCTCAGTAAGCCGTCGTCAGCTGGTCGTGTGGCTGGCAAAGGCTTGTCCACAAAATGGTCGTCATACTACACCGCTGGTGGGCGAAAGGAGAAAAAGACCAGCTCAGAAAGCCAGTCGCGCGAGGTTCAAGAACTCAAGGCACAATTGGCGCGGATTCCGGAGATTGTCCAAGAGCAAGTGCAACAACAACTGGGAACGACGCTCACCGCCATGGTTCCTACCTTGATTCAGGGGCTGACGACGTGGATTGCGGGCGGCCAACAGGGGCCTCCCCCGGTTCCCAGCTTCACGGCCAGCAACTCGCACAACACGCAGACGGTACCATTGGTGTCTCCGGCGGAGGCGGTATTTGTGTCTCCGGCGCTGGCACGGGCATTGGAGCTTAATGCACCCGGGTGTATGCCGGCCAGCACCTCGCCAGCAAGCGACCCCTCCGTCAGTTGCACGCCCGCCGTTGGCGGTGCCTCGACATTAGCCGAGCTCGACGGCATCACGGTAACTAAGCCTCTCGGCCGATGACTTCATCTCCTTGCCTTTGACTGGGCATCCCTGACACCCTACATGTTTTCGCAGGGCGCCGCCGACGTTCCTTGCACTCTCCTGCACTTCTTGGGCGGCGAGTTGGTCATTGTCGCCAAGGGCACAATCGTTCAACCGGGCAACCGCATGTTCCACGGTAATCCGATGCCACCCACCTTGTATAGGGTTGAACTGGTTCGGGTGCTGCCAGGCTGCGACGAGTTGTTACCTCCGATTCGACCCGCTGGGGCCGACGAAGATGATGTGATGACCCTCAGCGCCTGCGTAAGCTGGCCCCTGCTTTGGCCGAAGAGCCAGATTCATTTGGGGGCGGGGGACACCACCCCACAGACAAGACTGCCAGTCGTGCCAGCGCCAAGCCATGGCAAGAACGCCGCAACGCTACCGGACATGCCGGACATCCCTATGGCACAGGATCCGGACATGCATATGGCACAGGATCCGGACGACGACAACGACGACGGTACATTTACCAACGTCGATAAGTACTTTGCCGAACATGGGTACGGTGACGAGTTCTGCGGGCCTCCTTCTCAAGAACCCAACCCTGAAAAAGACGACCGCGATCTAGCTGGTACGGCGGAGAAACCCAATTGCAACAGGCGTCGTCTGGCGTTCAGTTCTCAGGAGACGCCTCCAGCTGCCGCCTTCACCGAGCCTCAGATAGCTGAGGTGCGAAATATTATCAGCCCCAACACGCTCAAGAAGGCGGTCTGTGAGCAGAACTCGATCCCATTACAGCAGATCAGGAAGAAGGGACGGAAACGAAAGACTAACAAGGGCGCCGGTGCGAGCCAGCCGGCACCGAGTACGATCCGTGCTCAGGATGGGCCACCTTCACCTAAGGATATCTCGAGGAGGGTGCATGTGGCGGGTAGGGCGATGCTACCGACAAATATGCTCAATGCTGCAACCGGTGCTATGCGGAGTCTGCATGACAGTGTTCTTTCTTTGGAGAAGCGGCGTCTCAGAGAGAATGATGTGGCATACCCGGTTTTCGTGGCCAAGGTGCCAGAGGGCAAGGGCTTTGTGGATAGCGCCGTCGGGGGTACGATCGTCCTGCGGTTTGATGACATCTTTGCTATGTTTAACCTTCATCCGCTGCACTACACCTTCGTTCGGCTGTTTTCGCTGAGTATGGAGATGCGGATCATTAGAGACAAGACCCCGGACATTGTGATAGTCGACCCCTTCTACATGCGTGCCAAGATCTTGGGCAGCGCTGGGGACCGGCAAGTCGCGAGTTCACACCTCGAAGGCGTCATTCTGGCAAACCCAGATAAGGATAACTTCCTCGTGCCTTACTTTCCCGAGTAAGTCATCCCCTAACCGCCCCGTAACATATGATTTCTTAGATTTCGATCGTTCTTTTTTTTCTAACATTCCGTGTTCTGTGCAGTGACACACATTGCACACTCATCCTCTTAAGCCCGAAATATTCCATGGCCACGTATTTCGACCCGGACCGTGACTCCAAGATAGACTACACAAATATCAAGAAAGTTCTTGATGATGCTCTCCCCGGCTACGCCGCATCTGGAGGCACCTTTAAGAGGCCAGCTCGTAGGTACGGCAGGCACGTGTTCACCCACAATACGATGTTCCCCTGCGTCAAGCAGCCGCCTGGCGGTCAGAAGGATGCCTACTACGCCCTCCATCACATGCGGGCGATCGTACGGGACCATAATCACCTTCTGCTACCAAATAATCTCAAAGATTGGGCCGCAAGCTTGGCGGCAATCCAGGACGCGGACATCCGACAAGAATTCTTTCGCATCCAGTCGGAGTTTGCAGAAATCATCCATCAAGATGTCCTTCGTACCTCGGGGCAGTTCTACCTCAAATATCAACCGTCCAACAGTGAGATAGACACAACGCTACAAATGCAGGCTGACAACGCCCGCGACTTCATGACCATCACGACAGACGGCGGCTTCATCCACGCTCCGGTCCCATGAGTCGAGTCGAAAGTAGTGATGCTATGTGTAGTTCTGAAACATCGATTAGCTCATGTTGTAATTAAACTTTAATGAACTTGTATGTCTCTTTGGTTTGGACAGTCGTTCAACTTAGATGTAATCGATGCTATTTATTAGTAGGACCATGAATCGTGCTATTAATGTCTTGCTTTTCTCTTCCGATCCTTTTGTTGCATACTTATATATTGCTTATGTATTGTCTGTTGTTTGGCTAGTGCATAGAGATGCCGTCGTATGTCGTGTACAAGGGTAAGGTTCCCGGAGTCTACGACGACTGGGAGGAGTGTCGGAGACAGGTTCACCGTTTCAGCGGTAACAGTTACAAAGGGTACACCACTAGGGCGGAGGCGGAATCTAGATACGCGCGCTATCTAGCGGGAGAGAGGAGGGAGCGTTGGAGGAACCGGATGAAGACCAGTTTCATCGCGATGATGCTCATCGTGATGACCGCAGCTCTCTTCTATGTGATGGTAGTTTAGATGATCGATATCGACTTGTAATGTGAAGACAAACTCGCTACTCGCGGTCTCGAGACTTGTAATGTTCTATCTTTGTTCGGTCTTTTGAATTCGGAGACTAATATGATGAATTGTATTCGGAGACTAATCTTCTATTGTATTCGATGAATCTGCTGTTGCTGTGTGGTACTGTCTATATTCTGTCCAATACTATATTTTGTAACCTGTGCAAATATCAGAAAAGAAAAAAACTCCCTAATATTCATACTAATGGCGCATCACCCCAACGTGCGCCATTAGTATGCCAAAGGATACTAAAGGCGCATCACCCCACAGTGCGCCATTAGTATGGCAAAGCACATGTGTAAATATCGCCCCCTGGGAGGCACACTAATGGCGCATGTTGGTCTATACTAATGGCGCACGGCGTGATGCGCCATTAGTATACCAGATACTAATGGCGCACCAGTGGTGTGCCATTAGTATTTAATACTAGTGGCGTGGTACTAGTGGCGCACCAGTAGTGCGCAATTAGTAGGCAAAACTGGTGCGCCACTAGTAGGCCTTTTCCTAGTAGTGTCAAGGCTGATGTCAACAATAATAACTCATGCTACCCATATTCAACTGGACATATGTGCCTAGATCTTTCCTCACCACATGATGTTTGCCAAAGGAGAAAAATAAAAAGGAATAGAGAGAAAAACTTTGACTCTTGCATGAAAGTAAATACATAAAAGTAAAAGATAGGCCCTTCGCAGAGGAAAGCAGAGGGTGCCATGCGCTTTTTGTTTGTATGTTCAACCCCTTAGTGCAAAAGAACGTCACATTATATTGCCCCTTATGGTAGCAACCTTTATTATGCAGTCCGTCGCTTTTATTACTTTGCCATCACAAGTCCGTACAACACTCAATTTTCTCTTACACTAAATGGCCTAACACTTTTAGAAGCAATTTTTATTGCCTTATTGCACCGATGACAACTTACTTGAAGGATCTCACTCAATCCTTAGGTAGGTATGGTGGACTCTTTAAAATAAGATTTGGGTTTAAGGGTTTTTGGATGCACAAGTAGTATCTCTTCTTGGTGCGGAATTTTTGGCTAGGAAAGATGGGGGGCAATCACCACATGTTGAAGGATCTATGACAATATAACTTCTATGTGAATATGAACAAACATAAACCATTACATTGTCTTCCTTGTCCAACGTCAACAATTTTGTCATATAATATTTTGATGGGGGTTCACAATTCCATGATAGTGTTTTTGCATGTGAAAGCTCTCTTCCTTATAATCATTCAGGAATTGCTTGTATGACCAATATTTGTCAAGCTTCAAAATATTTCACTTTCTAAACCCAATGTGAAGATACCACTAGGCATGATATGCACATATAACTTCAACTTCATGATATTCAATTCATTCAACAATTTACTCATAGGATATAAGTGAAATATGGGAGTAAATGATAAACTACTCCAAAAAGATATAAGTGAAGATCATGCGAGTAGTTAAGGAAATGGGTACCTAATTGAGGACTATCTCTTATTTAAAACTTTCAGATCTAAGTATTTTATTCAAACAACAAGCAAAACAAAAAAAATGACATTTCAAGACTAGCACAACTCATGTGAAGAAGCAAAAACTTAGGCTCAACTGAAACTAACCGATAATTGTTGATGAAGAAAGGTGGGATGCCTACCGGGGCATCCCCAAGCTTAGATGCTTGAGACTTCTTGAAATATTATCTTGGGATGCCTTGGGCATCCGCAACATCGGTGGAAACGACACCTATGGGATCACGGGGAATCCCTTCTACGGTCGGCGGGCGCGGGGCTGTTGAAAGAGCGTGTTTAAGAGATCAACACGGGAAATTTATCCAGGTTCGGGCCGCAAGTGATGCGTAATACCCTACTCCTGCTGGCTTGTGTTTATCTGGTGTTCTTGGACAAGCTAGAAAGCGTGCAGGGTCCAAAAAGTCTGAATCCTCTCACAGTACGCCGTGGGCCTCCTTTTATAGTCAAACTGGCTGCCACAGTGGCACACAGGAGGTGGAAAGTTGTACTGTAGTCGAGTTTATCGCCTGACATCATAGGAAAAAACGCATTAAATGCGCTACTGAGGTGTCTTCTTTCTTTATTGGGGACGGCACGAGGCCCGTCCCGTCCGTCGCCGCTTTGCCTTGCTCCGACACACGTCCAGGCCAATGAGGCATGCAGCGCCATGTAGGCTGGCTGGCTGCTGAGCTGGTGTAGTGGTAGGGTCTTCATGAAGATCTGCATGCCACCACACAGGTGCTTGACTAGTTGGCTTAGGAGCCACGTACTGCCATGTGGGTACCTGCTTAGATGGTGGGTCGGCCGCTGAGCTGGGGCGGTGATGGGGCGGCAAGGCCTTGCCGTGGTCTTGCTGATATTCCCGGCAAGGGTCTTGCTGGGGCCTTGTGGGCGCCCTCGGGAAGAGTCTTGCCGGGGCCTCGTGGGTATCTTTGGCAGGAGCCTTGCCGGGGCCTCGTGGGCATCCTCGGCAAGGAGCCTCGTTGTTGTCTTGTTTTCTGGTTCCTACCTAGGCCTCGCAGGCCCTTTTTCTTCACAAAGATATGCATGCCACCATGGAGACACCTCTCGAGCCTTGGTTCCAATGTGGTTGATGGCGTCGGAACTTTTAGACTCAAGGGTGCCAGCCCCGTTGGTGTTGGGCAAGTTGCCCCGGCAAGGCTCTTGCCGGGGCTACGTAAGCTGCCCTCGCAAGGCTCTTGCCTGGGAAAGCCCATCTTGTCCCTTTGCTCCTCGCGCCTCTGGTCTTGAGCACGGCTCTGGTAGTCTTGTGACTTTGCTTCCTCTTCTGTCCCACCAAGCGCGGTTGTGGGTGCATGGCTGCGAGTGCCCGCGCACAAGTAAAGGGGTGCAAAATGGACCCCTACTTTTGTACACCGACAGGAGCCTCCGGGCCTGGGCCACATATAAGCGCGGGGTGTTATTGGGCCAGGCCCAGAACGATGTGCGGGCGCGCGCGGCCGAGTTTTACCGAAGTAACTCCCTCGCCAATTGCGCTTCCCCACGACCTGCATTGAATGCGTGATGTGGGAGTCGTGCATGGGGCGGTTGCTGCACGCCTGCGTCACGTCGTGGTAAATGGTAAAGAGGTGGCCCGTGCTACCTCTTGAGCACTACGTTGGTTTTCCCTTGAAGAGGAAAGGGTGATGCAGCAAAGTAGCGTACGTATTTCCCTCAGTTTTTGAGAACCAAGGTATCAATCCAGTAGGAGGCCACGCACGAGTCCCTCGCACCTACACAAACAAATAAATCCTCGCAACCAACGCGATAAGGGGTTGTCAATCCCTACACGGTCACTTACGAGAGTGAAATGTGATAGATATGATAAGATTGGTATTTTTATGATAAAGATGCAAAGTAAAATAGAAGCAAAATAAAAGGCAACGGAAATAGCTAAGTGTTGGAAGATTAATATGATGGAAAATAGACCCGGGGGCCATAGGTTTCACTAGTGGCTTCTCTCAAGACCATAAGTATTTACGGTGGGTGAACAAATTACTGTTGAGCAATTGATAGAATTGAACATAGTTATGAGAATATCTAGGTATGATCATGTATATAGGCATCACGTCTGAGACAAGTAGACCGACTCCTGCCTGCATCTACTACTATTACTCCACACATCGACCGCTATCCAGGATGCATCTAGAGTATTAAGTTCATAAGACACTACAAGAAATATGTCAACTAGTGACCTTCTGTCAGTGACCCTGGAAGAATTGGTCATAGATCTATGACCATTTGAGACCAATTGGTCAAAACCTGTTCGGGGGGCTCCAAACCCTAAACCATTGCGACCATTTTGGTCAGAAAGGTCGTAATTTCCTTACACGAAATGGTCATAAAGCAAACAGCGCTAGTCCGCTGCCTTATTTCTAGTTGTTAACGACCAATATAGATGGTCATAGCCTTGTAAATTGTGCTGGGTTGCGATGACTAGGCACCATCTCATCAGTTTTGCCTATATGTCATGTCCATGTGTCAATTTTTGCCCTAGGTTGTGAAGCAACCTATATTTATGTTATTCCAAAAATTCCCAAAAAATTCTCATAAATTGTTTGGATCATATCTTCATCAAATATGTCAAAACCTTCCTTGCCTAGTTCAAAAATAATTCAACAATATTCATTTTCCTATTCTGTTCAGAGCAGCACTTTGTGAAGGAAGTACCACTTTGGCATGTCCAAATAGTATCCATTTTCTACAGTGCTTTCCTATGCCCAAATAACCATCCTACACCAAATGCCAGGTCAATCCATTCATTATTTTGAGCCCAGCTTCAACATTCGTATTTATGTCCAGTGTGGTACTTTGCAAAGCAAGTACCACCTAGGCTCCTCCTTTTGAGCTAAAAATTTGTGAAGACGGTCTTCTTAGTAACTGATCATCCTCATCCAAAACTCACGCCCATTAGCCATGTACATTTCCTGTACCGCTAATCAAACACTTGGATGCTAATTCATGTTTGAGCATCGATCGGTCTCCTCGTGAGAGTCTTATGTTGTAATTTTCTTCCTAGCACCTACCTGGGGAGTGCTCAACCCACTAGACATGCCTAGGCCACCCAGAACACATGGCAACGCCACAGTCACGCGGTGACCACGCTGCGGGCATGCGAGTTTACGCGCTCTATAGTTGGGGCCCTCGGCCACCGCCCAAACCTCGACGTATCGCCACCAAACCATGTATTTCTGATTAAATAGGTACTTATGTAACTAGAAATGATTTTTGGAAAAAATAAATAGCAAACTATGAGGCAGCTGCAGTTCAAATTTGACCCGCTTCCTACTGAATTGGCGGGAATTTGTCTTTTTCACCAGAGGTGGATCAAATTTTTTTACACCCAACCATTTTGTCAATTGTGCATTAAATATGTCCTAGTATTTTAGAAAATTTATTTGGTCCAATTTTGCAACAATTATTTGGGAGGTCCTTCACAAAAAAACCTCCTTTCAGGCACTCGGAAAATGGAAAATGAATTTTTCCTGCAAAGAAAATGAAAACTCCCTTGGGCAACATTGTTTGGAATTCCAAGATGCAGCCTTGTGCACAATATGATATCATTTGAACAAACTATGCCATGAATGTGGCTATAAGATTGACCACTTGGCTTGAAAGCCATGCATCTCCATACGTGATAGCTCGTTTCTGAGAACACTTTTTTAAAATAATTGCCGTATTACATGTTTGTTATTTTTCCTGGGAACTTGGCCACATATAATGACACAATGCGAAGGTTTCCCAATTTTTTGATTTTTTTTGAATTTGTTATGCCCGTTTCAAAATGCGGTCAAAATGGCGGGAATGACCGTTCCTAGCTAGTGGTTGAATCTTGGAATTTTTTTGGTGTTTCTATGATTAAATAGATACTTATGTACCTACAAATGATTTTTGTAAAAATAAAAAGCAAACTACAAGGCAGCTACAGTTCAAATTTGACCCACTTCCAGGTTTATCGGCGGAAATTTGTCTTTTTCACGAGAGGTGGATCAAAACTTTTTACACCCAACCATTTGGTCAACTGTGCGTTAAATATGGCCTAGTATTTTATAAAAATGATTTGGTCCAATTTTGCAACAATTATTTGGGATGTCCTTCACAAAAAAACCTCCTTTTGGGCACTCGAAAAATGGAAAATGGTTTTTTCGTCCAAAGAAAATGAAAACTCCCTTAGGCAACATTGTTTGCCATTCCAAGATGCACCCTTGTGCACAATGTGAGATCATTTGAACAAACTATGCCATGAATGTGGCCATAAGATTGATCATTTGGCTTGAAAACCATGAATCTTCACGCATGATAGCTCGTTTCTGAGAACACTTTTTAAAAATAATTTCCGTATTGCAAGTTTATTATTTTTCCTGGAAACTTGGCCACATATAATGACACAATGCGAAGGTTTTCCAATTTTTAGATTTTTTTATGAATTTTTTATGCCCGTTTCAAAATGCGGTCAAAACGGCGGGAATGACCGTTCCTAGCTAGTGGTTGAATCTTGGAATTTTTTTGGTGTTTCTCTGATTAAATAGATACTTATGTACCTAGAAATGATTTTTGGAAAAAATAAAGAGCAAACTACAAGGCAGCTACAGTTCAAATTTAACCCGCTTCCAACTCAATCGGCGGAAATTTGTCTTTTTCACGAGAGGTGGATCAAAACTTTTTACACCCAACCATTTGGTCAATTGTGCATTAAATATGTCCTAGTATTTTAGAAAATTGATTTGGTCCAATTTTGCAACAATTATTTGGGAGGTCCTTCACAAAAAAACCTCATTTCGGGCACTCGAAAAATGGAAAATGAATTTTTTGTCCAAAGAAAATGAAAACTCCCTTAAGCAACATTGTTTGTCATTCCAATATATACCCTTGTGCACAATATGAGATCATTTGAACAAACTATGCCATGAATGTGGCCATAAGATTGATCATTTGGCTTGAAAGCCATGAATCTTCACACATGATAGCTCATTTCTGAGAACACTTTTTTAAAAAGAATTGCCGTATTACAAGTTTATTATTTTTCCTGGTAACTTGGTCACATATAATTACACAATGCGAAGGTTTTCCAATTTTTTTATTTTTTTGAATTTTTCATACCCGTTTCAAAATGCGGTCAAAACAGCGGGAATGACCGTTCCTAGCTAGTGGTTGAATATTGGAATTTTTTTGGTGTTTCTCTGATTAAATAGATACTTTTGTACCTAGAAATGATTTTTGGAAAAAATAAATAGCAAACTATGAGGCAGCTGCAGTTCAAATTTGACCCGCTTCCAGCTAAAACGACGGAAATTTGTCTTTTTCACCAGAAGTGGATCAAAACTTTTTACAACCAACCATTTGGTCAATTGTGCATTAAATATGGCCTACTATTTTATAAAAATGATTTGGTCCAATTTTGCAACAATTATTTGGTAGGTTCTTCACAAAAAAACCTCATTTGGGGCACTCGAAAAATGGAAAATGATTTTTTCGTCCAAAGAAAATGAAAACTTCCTTAGGCAATATTGTTTGCCATTCCAAGATGCACCATTGTGCTCAATATGAGATCATTTCTTTGAATTTTTCATGTGAAAAAGTAGAAAATGACCCCCCCCTAAAAACTCATTTCTCATAACAATTTTTAAAAGATATTTGTCTTATTCCAATTTCAAGTTTGTTAGTTTTCCTAAAAACTATGTCACATTTGGTGACACAATGAGAATGTTTCTTTTTGAATTTCTCATATCATAAAACTGTTTATATGATTCAACACCTTTTTTTGAAAAATATTGTTCAACACCTTATTTTTAGTCGATTACGACCAATTTAGAAGGTCATAACGTGTACTGCGTTCTGATTGGTCCATGGACATGTCACGCGGATCGTGCTCAAATGCCGTCGGATGCTCTTGGATCCGACGGCAGCCCTTTCACCCTCGCCCCTCCCCCTCTTTCTCTCAAAAAAAAAAGAAAAAGAAACTCCCTCACCCTCTCACCCCACGAACCCTAGCGCTCCAGATCCGCCACCCACCTCACGCGCTCCCTCTCCCCCATCGCCGCCGCCACCCCGCCGATCCCATCCCTCCCGATTCAGATCCATTCTCCCCGATTCAGATCCGACCCCGCCGCCCGCGCCCGCGCGCCACCATCCGCTCCTCCTCGCCTCTTGGAGGACATCCGCCGCTCTTCCTCCGCCCGTCCCGGAGGCCTTGGTCGGCGCCCTCCGCCGTAGGGCCGCCACGCTCGTCCCGCCCTCAGCGCCGCACCTCCTTTTCCTCATGGCCTCGCACCTCCCCGATCCATGTTCCTCGCACGCTCACCGCTTCGCCTCTGTCTCCCACCACGCCGCACGCCCCACGCTGGAAAAGGGAAGGCGAGCCACCTCCGCCCTCCCCTCGCCCCCGCGCTGGTCCCACCGCCGAGCCTAGTTCCCCTCACTTCTCCGTGCAGGCGCCGTCGCATCAATCGATCTCCCGAGCAAGCGACCTCCCTCTCCAATCTACTCGTTGGCTATGGCGGACGAGCCGGAGGGGCGAGGGGAGGGGGAGCATGGACGCCAACTGGCGCCCCACCCATGACTCAGATCCCGCCACCACGGCCGCCGGAGGCGGGGTTGACCCGAACGCACCGGCGCCCCACCGCCGGAGGAGACTGGCGCTCTGGGCTCCATCCCGACGCCCGCGCCAGGATCGTCAGTAAGATGTAAGCGGCGACCTCAATATTTGATTTGATCCTTCATCCCCTTGATTTATTGGAGCACTCCTTCCAGATCCAGTCGCACTCCTCATCCAGCTCCATGTCTCCTAGTGCGGCGGCACAGTGGGAGGATGTGAACGCGTGGCCGCCCAGGGGTGGTGGTGGTGGTGACCTGCCTGCTCGTCCCTCGTCCTCATCACCGGCCTCTCCGAGGTCGCTGCTGGGGCAATCTCCATGGGCCCTTGAGGGTAATTTCCGATCCCTCCTCCGCAATTGTAATTCTGCAGTAGTACAAGGCTTCCATCTAGGATAATGTCCGACTGTATTAGACTGCATGTACTGCTAATAGTGAATCTACAGTAGTATTTCTACACATCCTAGCTAGTGATGAATACTTTTCATTGCATGGCCTGACTAATGACTCGCATTGGAGTCATTTATTAATCTTGTACTACTAGATGAGCTTCCGAATGTAACTTATGGAAATATCAGGTTATCCTATGATGCAGAAATCTCGTATTTGCTGCATCTTTCCAGTTTATTAAGGAAGCACTGAGCTAGCTTGAGCAGTAAAAAATGAACACTTGGTACCATTTACTACAACCCCTGATTTTGCTACATCATTTTTATAGTTCAAAAAATCTGGGGCTATACATTATTATTGCATATTTATTGCAGACTGACTGACTGTAATAGTATTCAGAAAATCAGGTTGATGGTCAGATTAGCCCCTTTCAAATTTCATATACTAATCAATGGAGCACTAGCAGCCAACCTTGGAGATGGGCGTGCAAGTGTCTGACCTCCAACCCTGAATGTGTTCTTCCCATATTTCTACAGCCAATAGTACCAAACTGCCATTACAAACATGTCACTCCACTAGCTAGCCGGCAACTCAGTCTTAGTTTCCAAGCAAAAACAAAGCATCTTTCGCCTTTGGCTTCTTACTGGCGTTATCAATGGCTGACATGTTTTGATATACTCAATCCTGCAATTTCTGTTACCGATTTTCAGCTTGACCCACTGTTTTGGTCAGTTATTTCCATTACTCTTGCCGCTGCTCTGCTCTGTACATACATAACCTAGGACTCTTATCTGTATTACATATTTTCAGCTTGACCCACTGTTTTATTAAGTGAATTCCATGCAAACAACTAACTTTCTATTGTTCATGTAAATGGAGTAGGAGGATGAGCAGCAGCAAATGAGCCTGATGGTGAAGAAGCACCTGATGACCAGAACTCGTTCAAGAGCTCTTTTGTCCTTCCAAAACAGGGTCTTGATGTCCCCCTTACAGAAAAATGTTCATACATGTTCCTGCATGATGCGTGTGTGCATGTTGGATGGTCATATTCCAGTGTACTAGCTAGCTAGTAAGCTTGTTTTGCTACCGGATGATTGAATGTGATCTCAGTTTTTACCTCATGTAGCTGACCGCCTAATTTGTAGGTAAAGATACCGTTGGCATATATTATCAGCAGCATTTTTTCATAAACAAAATAAAAAATGTTGATTTAGGTCCAGAATGTGTATTATGTCCATGTTGTTGGCTAGATGGTAATGGCTCATGAGAATATACACACACACATGAACGCTATTATTTCTCTTCACAGAAACCAAGCCAGTATTCTGATCCTCCTAGCCATTGCACATGCCTGTATTCATATGGCCATTGTGGATAATTCTATGCTTTAATAATTCTCCTTATATATCACTGTTTATTAGTAGGAGATTTCTTCTGCTTGGCCATAACAACAATTTCATGTTGTTTCTTTTGTAATTCGATGGTTGACAGTCTCATATATTACACTAGCTAATATATTACAACGGAATGAATCAACTACTCTCATGGTCGATCCCATCCCATCTAGCATTATTTACCGTCTATCTGTCTGTATGTATTTACTCTGGAAAAAATTCAGTCTGCACATCTGCATCTGCATTGCACAAGTACAGATACATCCGCCCCTGCTATTTTCTTGTTATACATTACATAGATGCATACATACGCCAGGCTATTTCTGTGTCTGTCTGTCTGACCTCTCAAGGATGCATATCTCGTTCGTATGTACTGAATTTTGTAACAATTTCGTTTTCCTCATACTTACAGGATGCTGCGCTCGCTACTTACATGTTTTCTGATGCCGCAACAAAGGACTATATGTGGTTTCTTCAGTGGGACTGTTGCTGTCGCTCCTCATGTTCAATAACATTTCAGCATTGGACCTGCTAGTCACCCAAGCCAAGCCTCGCATCGCTTCAATAAAGCGATACTTCTTCCAATCAACCCCTACTTCGGCTCTGCTCTTTTTTCCATCTTCTCTTATTTAAGCTAAGAAAGATTCTGAGTTTGCATCCATCTCATTACACTAGCTAGCACAATATATTAGTTAAGGCAACTCTACTACATATCAATTTCCCCTACTGGATTGGTTCTATATTTTTAAAGTTGTTTCGTGGTGCATGAGCCCAACCTGAAGAAATATAGGCTTATGATGACTATTTTCCTTCTTAAGTAATCATAGTTGTTGGCTTCGGTAGCTTGCTGAATATGCTTTAGTTATATATAGAAATGACGTGCCTTCTATGCTTAAATGATTGTTTGGCTCTATATAATTGTTGACATGAATATCTTGACTTCCCAAACAAGTATAGGACTGTACCTATGCATACAGATTATCCTAACAAAACTGAAAATAAAAATTGAAGCATGAAATAAGCAATAAGTGGCTGATTTTTATTTGCATGTTAAGCGGAAAGTTGTAGCCAAGGCTTATATATTACGAAATATTGTCACACCTCTGAGCTTCTACTGTTGTTAGGGACATCGTAGTGTGATCTTCATGATTTTTCGCTTGAAGATGTACTGATTCATTAGTCAAGCAGAGACCGAAGTCATCTTTTGCTACTGCTAGCTCTATGGATGTTTATTTACCTGCAACTTCTGCCAGCTCTAACTTGGTTATATAGCAGTTCAATTCAGTCAATCTGTTGGAACTAGTTTGTCTATTACTTGTATCCAGATTTTATATCCTGCCCTATGCCATTGTCGACTTGCTTAGGTACATAATTGTTATCTCTTGCAATCTGGTATTGATGATTGTCAATGTATTCATTTATACCTTTCTAGTGTACCTTGTATGTGACCCAGCTGATCTGTATATCAATGCTCTGTTTCCAATAGATGTATGCTGGTGCCTGATGGCTGATTCCTTAAAACTTCACTGTTGCAGTAGCATTTTTCCTTAGTGCATAGATGTATGAGCGATCACTTATGCTTGAAACCTTGCTCTCTTTCCCAGGAACCATCGTGGTCTGCGTCACTACTGGGGCAGGAGAGGAAAGCCTGTTGGTGTCTCCAGGAAGCGATAAACTGCTTCACAAAGATCCGCGCATAGCTTCACTACTACTGTGTTGGTCCATTTCCAGAATCGTAAGGAGTGTTCTTGTTTAGACGATTACCTTGGATGATGCTTTTGCTTAAGGAGAGGCTCAAGAAGATCAGGTATAAACTCCTCCCCCTCTTGTTTGTTTTTGCTTCATACTGTTTGGTGGTTGATACATTAATGTGCAAGTTCTATGGTATGTGAGTTCTTTCTGTTGCTACAAGCATTGACACAATATGTCATGTGCAGGGAGCTCTGTATCCGAGTTCCAGCCATCCTCTACAGCAAGGAGCTCTGGGCCAAAGGAGCAAGCAGCGCTGCTAGTTCCTTGAGGCCAGATCGAGTAAGATGGCGCACCATGGCGTGTGGTGGCGTATTTTGCTTCCGAGAACAGTACTGTTTATTTGAAGTGAGATGTACTCGTCTAGTGCCTGGCAAAAAAATGAAGGATGAAGTGTCATGTACTGTCTATGTTGTAGTGAGCTATAGTAGGAGTGAAATGAAAATGTATCTGCTGTTGTATGTGCTATTTCGCTGTAATGTATTGTGTACATTTTACTTGAACATTAAATTCTCCAGAAAAAATGTTCTTACTGGACCTGATAGTGGCCATGGCCCAAATATACTTGTACTATTAAGATGCCATGGCCCAAAATAACCTGGGCTGAAAAGCTATTCAGAATTATTATAAGCAGGCCTCGACTCAAATAGAAAATAGAAAAAAGGAAACAAAATATGTGGAAAGGTAAAGGCCCATTATAGAAAAGTCCCAAAAACATCAAGCAAAAAAAATACCATAAAAGGCTGAATTAATGGGCTTGGCCCATGTAGAGCACCGAATTGGACCGGGATGAATATTACCAACGACCAATTCAATTGGTCGCAATTTTGCCACGTCAGGTTGCCACGTCGGATCCGACGTGGCCTGGGCAGACAACCAGTGACCAAAACAAAAGGTCATGGGTTCAACGACCTTCTGTTTTGGTCGTAAACGTCTACGACCTTCTCACAGAGAAGGTCGTTAATTTCAGTTTACGACCGCTAGCTTTTGACCTTTTGTTTTTGGTCACAAAAAGGTCGCAAATGGAAACAATGACCTTTCAGTGACCAATAGTCAAGGTCACAAGTTGACATATTTCTTGTAGTGAGAACAGAGTAACGCCTTAAGCAAGATGACATGATGTAGAGGGATAAACTCATGCAATATGATATAAACCCCATCTTGTTATCCTCGATGGCAACAATACAATACGTGCCTTGTTGCCCCTACTGTCACCGGGAAAGGAGACCACAAGATTGAACCCAAAGCTAAGCACTTCTCCCATTGCAAGAAAGATCAATCTAGTAGGCCAAACCAAACTGATAATTCTAAGAGACTTGCAAAGATAACCAATCATACATAAAAGAATTCAGAGAAGATTCAAATATTGTTCATAGATAAACTTGATCATAAACCCACAATTCATCGGTCTCAACAAACACACCGCAAAAGAAGAGTACATCGAATAGATCTCCACAAGAGAGGGGGAGAACATTGTATCGAGATCCAAAAAGAGAGAAGAAGCCATCTAGCTAATAACTATGGATCCGAAGATCTGAGGTAAACTACTCAAACATCATCGGAGAGGCTATGGTGTTGATGTAGAAGCCCTCCGTGATCGATGCCCCCTCCAGCGGAGCTCCGGAACTGGCCCCAAGATGGGATCTCACGGGTACAGAAAGTTGCCGTGGTGGAATTAGGTTTTTGGCACCGTATCTAGTACTTTGGGGGTACGTACGTATATATAGGAGGAAGGAGTGCGTCGGTGGAGCAACAGGGAGCCCAAGAGGGTGGAGGGTGCGCCCAGGGGGGTAGGCCCCTACCTCGTTCCCTCCTGGTTGATGTCTTGACGTACGGTCCAAGTCCTTTGGAGCACGTTCGTTCCGAAAATCACGTTCCCGAAGGTTTCATTCCGTTTGGACTCCGTTTGATATTCTTTTTCTGCGAAACTCTGAAATAGGCAAAAAACAGCAATTCTGGGCCAGGCCTCCGGTTAATAGGTTAGTCCCAAAAATAATATAAAAGTGTATAAGAAAGCCCAATAATGTCCAAAACAGAATATATTATATCATGGAACAATCAAAAATTATAGATACATTGGAGACGTATCAACCCGCGCTTTCCCCATAAAAAGGGAAAACTGCTGGGGCACTGCTCATTTACCCTCTGCGCCCTCTCCAATCTCGGAACTATCGCCCCCTTCTTCTTCCTCAAGCTCTTGCCTTTGCTCGCCGACGCCGCGCCCTCGTTGCTCTCAATCCCTCACCCCCTCTAGCCGCCATGGCGCCCAAGACAGGCAAGGGCAAGGGAGTGGCCAAGGGCGCCGGGGAGAAGGAGGCGCTGGAGAGCGAGTTGGCGGTGCTGCGGATGCAGCTCGCCTACTTCCCCTCGACGGTCGATGCGGTCCACCTTAGGGACTACTTCTTGACCCTGTCGGGGAGGGAGACGATGGGGCACCCTACCACGCGCATCGTTCCCGCCGATTTCGCCAAGGGCGGCCCAAATCGGTACCCCTTCTTCGTTGACTTCTTCTCTTGCAGGCTCTGCCCCCCTTTCTCTGATTTCTTCAACGATGTCATGCACACCTACGGCTTCCATCTTCTGGATCTTATGCCGAATGCCATGGCGTGCATGGCTTTCTTTGCCCATCTCTGTGAGGGCTTCGCCGGAGTGCTCCCTAGCACGGCACTCTTCCGCCACTATTTCTACCCTTGCATCCAGCCAGGGGCGCCATATGCGGCTGCATCACCTGGATCCCGAGGACCCAGGAGAAGGGCATGTACCTAGAGGGTGCCTAGAAGGAGAGGTGGGAGGAGTGGCGGAGCCGGTGGTGCTGGATCGAGGAGGAGGATCCGCAGGAGTTCTGCCGAGTTCGTCAGAGCCCGCCGACCCGCCGCGGGGACTGGAGCGATCTTGACGCCAACGATAAGAAACTTACAATCGCCACCACCAGGATCCATTGCCTCACCATGGCCAGGATCACTCTTGAGATGATTGGGGCCGATTTCATCCGTCGCCGAATCGCCCCGTTGCACAACAATTGGAGGTCGGCAAGGATACTGCCGAAGGGACCGGCAAGGCTGCTGCCGGGGAGGCCGACAGGGCTACCGCCGAGGAAGACGTGGCCAACGACCAACCTTCCTCCCCTTCGGCCCCCGCCCTGGCCAGGTACTTGAAGGTGGGCGACGGCCTGTTCGTCCACCTCCCAGGGACGGCGGGCACCAGGGCGCCGGCCGAGGGGGAGGTGTTCGACGACGAGGCGCTCGCCACCGCCGGGCTCCAGGTTGTCAACGAACCGAGCCCCGGCGACGGCGGTTCCCAAGAGGAACAACTTCTCCGGGCCATGGGCGCCAACTTTCAGAAACTCCAGGTGCTCCACTGTGCCCACCTGGACAAGGCAAAATCCAAGTTGGCGGCCGTGGACAAGGCGGAGGCAGATCTTGAGGAGCGCGTCGGTCAGACGCAGGCCTGGTTCCGCGAGGCTTAGGAAGGACTGGAGGCTGCCCAGGACGAGCTGGCCGAGCGCAAATGGGAGCTCATCCTGAAGCAGGCTGACGTCAAGAAGGCCCAGGAGGTGGCGAAGGAACAGGCCGCAAAGGACGAGGCTGCCCGGCGGCAACAGCAGGCTTCGCTGAACTCCTAGGAGGAGGACTTGGCTGCCCGCGAGCAAGCGCTCACCGCCATACTCCGCGGCAAGGACGAGGAGGTTGAGAAGCTCGTCGGGCGGCAGACCCAGGGGCTGGAGCAGAAGCACAAGGATGCACTCCACGCTCTGGCCCTGGACCTCGCCGGCAAGGTGAAGGAGCTGGAGGTGGAGCGGGATGGGCTGAAGAAAGAGGTCTTGGAGTTGAAGGAGGAGAAGGACACGGCCAACGGTGCTTTGGCGAATGCGCAGGCCGTAGTCCTCGGCAAGGCCGAGCTACTCTCCAAGGCCAACGACTCCATCAATGACCTGAAGCTGAAGCTGGAGGGCTTGGAGGGGAAGCTTTAAGAGGCCGAGGATCGCTAGGAGACCCTGAACAAGGACCTGGAGGAGGAGAAACGGCTGGGGAGGGATGACGCCGCCGAGTACGAGGAGTACCACTACTGCAGGAGACTGCAAACCCCACACTACGATCAGAGACCCTTTGCCGAAACTATGTGCGATGCAATAATCGCAAACAGTGGTGTAAAAAACATCAAAAAGGTGCAAAATGTTTGCGATGATGGATGCATCACACACGGTTAAGATTTTAGTTGCGTGTGCGATGCAGGGCATACGGTTAATCCATTCAAACTGTCTGCAATGAGGCAGAACAACAGAGACGGGCAACCATAACAAGGTGTGTGCGATGAAGGACACACGGTTAATCCATTCGAACTGTTTGCGATGAGGTAGAACAACAGAAATGGGCAGCCATATCAATGTGTGTGCGATATACGGCATACGGTTAACTCGGACGAACTGTTTTCGGGGAACACAACAGAAACGATTCAACTTAACATGATGTGTGTGATATGCAGCATATAGTTCACATGGATGAACTGTTTGTGATGATCCAAAAGAAAACAAACGAGTCGTGTAAACAAGATGTGTGTGATGCGTGGCAAACAGCCAACTCGGATGAACTGTTTGCGATGAGAAATTACAACACAGACGGTCAATACAGTTACTTCATGTCTGATTCTGTGTGTACAAAATACTTTGAAAAATGCAAACTAGTTGCTTGCGGTGGCTAGGAGTATCGCACACGATGCGTCTGCGAGTACTCGTGTGCGATGATTAGTATGTTACACATATGTTTCCTTATGTGAACATGTGTGTGAATTTGCAATATGGACAGTAAATATGCAAATGCCTTCTGGGCATCAGGCACACGCTTAAACTCAATGAATTGTGTATGATATTAATACTTTCCATGAAAATTTATGAACTTGGGTAACAGCATTTGAGTAACATATATATAGTGGTTACACTATTCGACAAAAGGAGGATATTCGTAACACGATTTTGACAACCATATGGTCCATATCTACATACTTAACATAGTGACAACTATCACATTTTAAGAGGCAAAGGGCCAACAACCATATGGTCCATATCTACATACTTAACATATATATTAACAGCTAGCACATTTTAAGAGGCTGAGGGCCAACAACCACAACTATCCACTGGAAGCAGCTTGATCACGGCGACTCGGCATCTCGTCAATGAAAAGGAAGAGCCCTCGTGTGCCTTGTTAGAGCAGGAGTAGAACAGTGTCTCCAATTTTCCAATATGGATGCATTGCCACGAGAAGCGAGAACTTGTTAATTTGAATGGTTCCCTTTTTTCGGGAAATGCAGTACATTGCAATCACTTTGGCATTATTAGCAGGCACAAGTGTAATTCGACCACGCCGGGAAATCGATCCAGGAACGGCTACAGGGGGCAATTTCTGTTGACATGTAGAATAAAAAACAATGGTAACATATCGTTGAAGATATATATAGTTTATGAGCATCAACACTAAAATAAGACCTTTTACTATCGCTTTGTGCACACAATTGGTCTTGTTCAGTGTGTGCACCATAGGTCTAACTAATCCCATCCAAAATCCAGCATTCATATGTTGTGCTATCTCTGTCAGATTATCGACAAAGTTTATGACATGCTTCAAGTCCTTCCAGTGAAATTTGGTATGCTTAGTAACATACAGATCGTTCACTATGCATCCAACATATCCCTCTTAAAAGGTGGAAAGGTATTATTTATTCAGAACATGGCAGAAGAATATATAGTGCGCATAAATTGGTAAACAGAATTTGTTACTGCCTAGGAACGGAGTCAGAATATGATATCACAATTGGTTGCTTAAATAGTGATCAATTGGTTGCTTAAATAGTAATATGACAGCATGGAGAAAGTTGAAAGGACACTAACCTCGATCAGACTTTGATCGGTTGATGACGTTGGGGAAGTAAACATCCATGTTAATTAGACCAGGCTGTGGTGCACGCACTAGAATTTTATTGCCAGCTTTCAGTTCATAACACTGAGACATTTTTCTCCAAAGGTCCACATTAAAATAGGAGTGACCATCTTTATCAAGTTTTACGCTAACCGTCATTGTAAATCCATGTTGCGTTGTCAATATGACATCCTGGGAGTCATCAGCAAAGTAAATCCCAAAATTTCCTTCTACTCCTGTTCTTGCAAAGCAAGGGATGTACTTCTTGAAATGAAAAATAAGATCGTAAATTAGATATATTGAAATAACCGAGCAAGATGCAAATATGGGAGTAACTGATAGAACATATCCATATATAGATGCAAGCAAAGTACGAAAATATAGAATTAAAATAGATAATGTAACAAAGATTTGATGCAAATATATAGATAATGTAGCAACAGACGGTATATGTTCACAAATTTAGGCCATGCCGACCGTGGTAGATTGAGATTGAACCTACCGAGCGCTCCCTGAAGTCATCCAGAATGGTGAGATAGAACTTCGTTTCCAACTGGCCACGACCATAGTTGCCCGATTTGTGCTCGCACTGTGCACACATGAATGAACACCCACGAATCAGCTAGAACAATAATGATTCCACGGCAATTTCCGCCGGTTGATTAACAGCGACGGACGGACTGTGATAAGAGATGAGTGAATATTTCGCTAATTAAGTTGATTACCTTATCCATGAGAAAAATCCCCGGTCCAATCCCGCAAAAATCCCCAGTCGACCAGAGTCTAGAATGTCGTTGCAGATAGGCGGCAGAAAGCGGTGGAGGCCAAATCCGGTGCCGTTTGGAGCGCGACCTACGCCTGCCGCCAACAGCCATCGAGCTTAGGGTGCAGAGTTGCGTAGGAGTCCGCGGCGAGTGAGTGGGGACAAAGTGGGCGAGGGTTTTCTTTTCCTTCTGCATGTGTGAGTGAACACAAACGGTTCACAGAGGCGACGGAGATGAATCGTGTGCGATAGTAAATCACCGAGATTGAATGGGAATCCAAATTTCCTTTGTCCTTCATCCCTGAGATTTTTTTCTACGATGAACATAAACCCTTCTAATCACCGTCTTCAAATTTGACACTTTTCCGGGTTCATTTACAATATTTAGGGGATTATGTGCATTTTATAGGCATTAATGCACGTAATTCAAATTCAAACAATTGGTGCATGAAAGGGTGCACAAGAACGGTCTGGAAAAACCATACTCGTGATATTTAGTAGTTTCTCAAGCCTTTTACAAGGAATGGGCAGAGATTTCAATGGAATGTGTGGCAATAGTCAACCACAAATGCGTCATTTACGGGGTTATCAACGATAGAACAATGAAATATGTGCTTGAAAAACATGACGGCTGGCATGGTGCCTTGGTATGGCCTCACCATGCCCTGGTTAAAAGCTAAGAAGGTTTGATTATGTCGTCATGCACGCCCTTCATAAATCGAACCATCACCGAGGAAGTTCAATGCTTTCGAGAGGGAAATCACCAAGATTGAAGGGGAATCCAAATTTCCGTCCTAGTTTGTCATTCAGTTTTTTTCCAACGATCAACATACCGCCTCAAATGAAACGTGTTCAAATTTGACATTTTCCCGAACTCATTTACCATATTTAGGGGATTGGGTGCATTATCTGGGCATTAATTATGCACATAATTCAAATTTTAACAATCGGTGCATGAAAAGGTGCACAAGAACGGTCTGGAAAACCATGCTCGTGCTATACAAAAAATGAAACACATGGTTGGAAAACATGACGCCTGGCTTGGTGCCATGGTATGGCCTCACCAAATTTCCTTGTCCTTTGTCCATGAGTTTTTTTTCTATGATGAGCATACAACCTGCAAATCACCATGTTCAAATTTGGCACTTTTCTGGGTTCATTTGCCATATTTAGGGGATTATGTGCATTTCCTAGGCATTAATGCGCATAATTCAAGTTCAAACAATCGATGCATGAAAGGGTCCACAAGAACGGCCTAGAAAACCATGCTCGTGGCATTTAGTAAATTCTCATACCTTTTACAAGGAATGGACAAATATTTTAATTAAATATGTGGCAATAGTCAACCACAAATGTCTGTTTGTTGGATTCTCAACTATAGAAAAAATGAAATAAATGCTTAAAAACATGACACCTGGCATGGTGCCATGGTATGACCTCACCATGCCCTGGTAAAAATTTGAGAAGGTTTGGCTTATGTTGTCATGCACGCCCTTCATAAATCGAACCATCACCGAGGAAGTTCCATGCTTTCGAAAGGGAAATCCTCAAGATTGAAGGGGAATCCAAATTTTCTTCGTTCTTTGCCATGGAGTTTTTTTCTATGACGAACATACACCCTGCAAATCACCGTGTTCAAATTTGGCATTTTTCCGGGCTCATTTACCATATTTAGGGGATTATGTGCATTTTCTAGGCATTTAGCGCATATAAATCCAATCTAGCTACAGGTGCACGGGTGTGATGTGAGGGACGTGGATTGCCATTCGATAACGGCGCATCCAACGATGCACACGCGCGATCCGCGTTGCCGGGGTTCCGGCGAATCATAACGCAACACACAATAGGCTCAGCGCTCACTGTTTCCGGAAGCGACGGAGATGAACCGTGTGCGATAATGAATGAGCAAAATTGTAAGGGAAGCCAAATTTCTGTTGTCGTTTGTGGTTGAGCTCTTTAATACCACCGCACTGTACGGCTGCCCGGCCCCTCCGTCCCAGAGCTCTCTCCAGGCGTCCTCCATGGCACCGCGGCGCACAGTAACTGGTAAGGAAGCGATGGCATCCCACCGCACCGCGTTCCTCACCGCCCGTGACCGCGCACATGGTAAGGAAGCGATGGCATCTCGCCGCACCGAGTTCATCGCCGCCGGCGGCCAAACAGTTACATCGGCAGACTTTGAGGCTGCCATGGCCGAATGGGTGGTGGATCTAGAGGCGGCCAAAGTCGCACAGAAGGAGCGGAAAAGGTAGAAAGCAGTCAAGAAAAGAGTGTCCTGCCGCCGCAAGACAAAAGAGGCCGCACGCCATGGTGAGGAGAGCTTGGCGGAGATCGAAGCACGGTGGGCTGCCGCCTACAAGGCCAGGAAGGAGAACGCCGGCATCTGGCCAGCATGCCCTGATGGCAGCATGTGAGAAGTAGTTTAAGTTTGTAGTATTAGAGCAAATTACCAGTAGTACTTTAAGTTTGTAGTATTAACGTACAATGTCGGTAAGAGCATCCTTTGAGGGCTTTGAGTGTTGATTAGCATGTGTGCCCGTGTGGTTTTTTTGCGTTAATCATTAGAAGATCACAAAACACACGGTTTCTATGCGGTACCATCTGCATTTTTTGCGTTAATGACCCATAAGTCAGTTACGTGTGTGATATTTCCTAATAAACCAGGCGTACCATTGACCGAAAAAATCAAGTACACGTGTATTTTTTTTGGAGACAGGATCTGCCAACTTTCTTTCTTCTCGCACATGAGTATTTTACGCGCTTCGTCTGTGTTGTGTGTTCCCCCCGCCCAAGTTTCAAATTTCGCACCGAAATTTTCATTAGGCGCACGATTTCAGAATTTATTCCTCCAACCACATCCCCTTCCCCTCAGTATCCCCCTCCCTCGCGCCTCCCCCTACCGGCATCTCAAACCGCCGCCGCAACCATAGCTTCAACCACTTCTACGTTCTGCTTGGATCCAGTCAGGTAACCCACTGCTCTCTATCACGTCCCCGCCTGATTGCTTAAATGGCGCCTGCGAAACATCCTCATGCCTCCAAATCCCCCCCCTGCCAGGAGCTGATGGCGGTCCATGGCGCGATGGCCGCTGTGCGTGTTGACCCGGAGGAACACCTCACCTCCACCGCCGCCGCCGACATGGAGCAGGCTCTGGCCCAGATGAAGTCCCCCAGCGTCTACCCCCCAGGACTTAACAGGTAAGATCTGACCAGCTAAATCTTACCAATACCACTTGCAACGGCTATGATTTGTACGGTTGATGTATTAAGCATATTCGTGCCTAGTTTATTTCAGTACTACACACTATGTGATGTTCAAATATTACCGTGTCCAGCTCAATTTCACCAATACCAGCAACATACTTACAATACATGACTCAGGATATCACTAGAGATGCTGCCCATTTGCTATTTTTAGTGGATGCTAACCCTGTTGCACTTAACATGCCTATCCATGTACTTATGAAGGGTCATAACGGCCGATGCTTTTGTTTGCCATGGAGGTGAGCTGCATCCCATGTCTTACATTATTTCACATAATTTGTGCAATTGCAGTTTAAGTTCTACCCATTTACTGGTTGCCTATAGGTACACATGTCAGTGGCACTGATCCACGCTTCGACCCAGAGGAATAGCTCGCCTCCGCCGTTGCTGACTTTGGGCAAGCTCTGGCCAAGATGAAGTGCCCTAGCAACTACCTCTTAGGACTTACCAAGTATGTACTCACCAGTTCAATCTTACCAATACAAGTTGCAATTAATGGCTATGTTCTGTACGGTCGATGTTTTAAGCATGTTCTAGTAAGCATGCCTAACAGGTTTTTGCTAATTTCTCTACCTTTTATAGACATCTGGTCCATTCTCTGCTCTGGCAGCACCTGCCTTGTAATGTTTAACTATGCCAATTGCATTTTTATCAGTACCGGTTGTCAGGACCGGATTTTCGGGATATTAATTTTCCAGAAAAATGGCCCTTGTGCTCACCAGCCCCAGGATTACTGTTAGCTGATGAGGCACCAACTTGATATAGAAATTCCAAGCAAAGTACAAAATATGTAGTACAAGACCATAGTGGCCTATGAGTACAACACTTGGTTTCTAGTGGTTGATGGCGGAAGCGGTCTGTGTTTCATCTGCGTCTATGGGACTCCATTTCCCACAAGAACAGCTGACCAGGATAACTACTATCTTCGCGAGGCTGCTATCATCATTGTGTAGGTTCCGAGGCTGTCATCGCAATGCTCTCCATGCGAGAAATCTGGCCAAGACAATAGCCAGGGACAAGCCAATGAGTACTTTGGAATGTACTCGCAAACATTATGAACACGGGTATAATATAACAAGGGATAATCATGCTCCAAAATATTCTATGATCATAACGTCTGTCACGAAAATAAACGCAAACCATGATGCACGCACGCGGGTAAAAGCTGCATATGCACTACGGGAGTAGGAATAGAATGCACCGATCCAGTGTCTGAAGCGACGCCTCGAAAGGATAATAAGATAAATCATGCCTCAGTCGGGTGTTTGAGCGACACCACATAAAGGGCTTATAAAGAATAAATAAATAACAAGCATGCCGCAGTCGGGCGTCTGAGCGACACCACAAAAAGGGCTTATAAAGAATAAATAAATAACGAGTATGCCGCAGTCGGGCGTCTGAGCGACACCACATAAAGGGCTTATAGAGAATAAATAAATAACAAGCATGCCGCAGTCGGGCGTCTGAGCGACACCACATAAAGGGCTCATAGATAAAAGGAATAACAAGCATGCCACAGTCGGGCGTCTGAGCGACACCACATAAAGGGCTTATAAATAAAGAAGATAGCAAGCATGCCACAGTCGGGCATCTATGCGACACCACATAAAGGGCTTATAAGAGGATAATCGCAGTGAGTATCCAGGAGGTAGCACCGTCCCAGGGATACTCAATAATTCAAATAATGTAAATGGTTAGTCCACAATAATAATAATCATAATCCTCATATGTCACAGGTCATAATCAATGATCTAGTTTAGCCGTTTCTCCATCCTAAGACCGTCACTATAATAATCATAATCCTCATATGTCACAGGTCATAATCGATGATCTAGTTTAGCCATTTCTCCATCCGAAGACCATCACTAAACCCATCTCAGACTGTAGTCCTTTCCCCATGGACATGGCTATCCGAATAGATTTAACCTCTGTAGAGGGTGTACTCTTTACCCACGAGTAATGGATTTATTTAGTCCATCGGGACTAATACCACCTACGGTCTTTTAATTGAAAACACGCCTGACCTGCACACACCAACTTAACTTATCGGTGTCTGGAATCACCCGCGACACTTGTCAAGCAAAACTCTAAGTGGGGAGGCTACAACCTCGACGTAGCATGGGATCAAATTTATATCGCGCGCTCTAAGGGGTGCCCCCCTCTTGATCCCAACCGGAAACACCCATGCCCCCGGACCAGGTGGCATGCCTACCGGATGCATCCGGTATCTTCCACCATGGCCTCTCTGTACGGTGTGTGCTAGGAAGGGGTTGACAACCTACTGAACCGTACCCTACCTGCGGCAGGGACAAGTGATAGTACGAAACAAGTATGGGGGTTACTGGAACAAGACTCGATCTACGGCCGACTCATGAGGTTCCAGTATTCTCCAGATGATTAGTATAACAAATACATATATCAACTAACAGACAGAATCACCGCTCATCATACCTCATCATGCCATACCGGACACACTCGTCTCGACGAGGAACTAGGGACAAGCTCGTGTCTACCCAAGACCACGACTTTCCCGGCTCCCTTCTGGTATGCATGAAAAGCTCACGAGGATGATCACTATCACCAGCATATTCATTTCTACCAGCAAGGAAACTCCATTGTGCGCTCATGCGTATGATTTTATCGTCACATAAAAAATAACGTATGCTCCAAGTCAAGGTGATGTTGTAACCGTATCAACAACACCCAAAAATATTATGCCAGAGTTCAGAATGCTTGCCTTCAAGAGTATGCAAGGGGGTGCACTTTTTGAAAGTTTTCTTCTCTCTCCATTTCCTATTTTGAAAAATATTCAAATAACATATATTTCAAAAGCAGTACAAAAAGTTGTCCCAAATATTTTTGAAATAAATCTTAAAATAAACTAGATGAAATTTTGAGAGAGGTAGGAAAAAGAATCAACTCATTTGGAGTTTTATCTTAAAAGATATAGCCAGTCAATGTTCTGTTTTTAAAATAAAACAGAAAAAGAAAACGTTTCGGAGGGGCTTACGCTTTCTGTTTAGCGAAAACGTATTTTGCGAAATACGCCTCCACTTAAAACACACATCGGCTGGGCTGGGTCGCTGACAGTGGGTCCAGCGGGCCCACTAGTCAGGTTTGACTAGTCCCATCTCCCTCCTCTTCCTCTGCCCGAGCGGAGGCGGGATTCCGGCGATCGACGCCGGCGAACGGCGGCTCTTCGCGGGCTCCGGAGGGCAGGGATGGGTCCGTGGTCTCAGGGCGGTCCTCCCGGTGGTCGCTAGGCAGGTGGGGACGGAGGGAGTCGCCGACGATGAGCTCCGCGGCGGAGGAGGCTTCGGGTGGTTTGGGGGTTTCGGGCTATGGTGGTTTCCGATCGAGGCTGAGGCGCTGGGCAGCTCCGCAAGATCAAGGGGAAACGGGTGGTGGTGTTCGATGGGCGGGGGAAGGTCTGGTTGCGACGAACGGCACCGGAAGGCGGCGGCGGCCGAACCGGCCGGAGTCTGGGAAGACGGCTACCAACCGCCGATTGCTTGCTGAGGGGGGTGCTATGGGGGTGGCCTGGGGTCGCATGAGTGCTCGGAGGAGCTCGGGGGCCTCCTTATATAGGCGTTCGAGGTTGGTCCCGCGGCGGCCGTGGATAAGAACGCCGGCGACCGCCATTCTGTAGCTGCAGGGCGACGTGGCGGCGACGAGCGCGTGCCGACGGGCTCCAGGATAAGCTCGAGCTCCTCCAGGGGGTAGCTGGCGCGCTGGTGTGGCTCGGGCGGCGCCATCCAGGGCAGAGGTTGTCGGAGCGGCGGTGGCGGCTTGCGGTGGCGGCGCTGTAGAGCGCCAGGAGGGCGCCAGGGCGGCGCTGCGGCGAGGGAGGGGTCGGGGCACGGCGGCTGTGAGTGGGGGGAGGCCAGAGCGGGCGCGGGGAGGCGGCCGTGCGACGCGGCGGCTCGGGCACCCGCACGTGCAAAACGTGCGCTCTCGGCGCGCCCAGAGCATGCACGGGACGTGCTCGACATAATGCCAGGGCAGCCTAGAGTGCTAGAGCGAGGCTGGCAATTAACAGGGCTAGGTTAGAGCTAGCAAGGGGGTTAATGGACAAGGTTACTTGGTCAGTGGATTAAGTTCACAATGCACACTAATAACCATGCCATATTTGCCCATGCACACCAAGTGTTCGACAGAATGCTAAGTGCATCTAGGCAACTCTTGGAGTGGCCAAAAACTCCAGATCAGGGTCTCCCTGGATGTAGGTGATGATGGGAAGATCATTTGGACAAAACCAGAAACTTGCTAGTGCAAGTTTTGCAAACTTTCAGTTTTGGGCAGCAAGAAAAAGGCCTTACTCGAAGCACTTAAAATCCTCCAATGGGTCCACTCTCCTGGGCTTAAGGGTTTAGCAGGGAGGTCTATAAGTAGGAAAAAGCTCAGGGTTACTAGAGCAAAATAATATAGGGTTGCAGTACAAATCACCAAACTGGAGCAGAATGAAGATGAGGTTGATTCACTCAAATATTTCGAAGAACACCAATGGGTTTTTGCATAAAGTTGAATCATGTGCATCTACTGACATCTCCAAACACTTGGAAGAATTTTTAAAAGAATATTTAAATAGGTTGTAGTGCAAAAATACCTACTGGACCAGATTTGAAAAGTTGATGTAGAGCTCAAAATCTCCAATAACCAAAAGATATCTTTGCATAAAAGTGATGTGGAAACATCACATGACATCCCCAAATTTTGGTGAAAATTTTAAATGCATTAATCAAATGGTTGCAGTGCAACAGAGACTCCAAATTCATGAAAAATCATTTTAAAAGAATAAAGCTCAGGAAAAGCAATTATGCAATTAAATCCACTGATAAAGAATTGTTTTATAGAGAGAGTATACAAGTCCAATAATACTTTTGGAAAGTTTCCACTTGAGGTAAAACTCCACAATACTAAAGAAAAGAGAGGTTCTGAAATCAAGAGATAAATCCAGGCAAATGGAAAAGTTTAATCTCCTGGCAAAATTTTAATTAATAAAACAAGGTCAAGATTTTGGGGTGTCACAACACTACCCCCCTTAAGAAAAATCTAGTCCTCGAGATTTGTTAAAAGCCGTTTTGAACAAACATCGCTCTTACCAAAAGAAATCATTCTACTATGCAAAAAAATGTGGCTACAGTGGGAGGGCAATAAGTGGCGTAAAACTACAGTGTGGTATACTGGCGTTGCGTGGGAAGAACCATGGATGGGGAAAACGAGATATTTCTACGTGGATACAGTAATTTAGAAAAAAAATCTAAATTACTAAAATACACTGGTCGTACCCGAGAGCACAGTGCTCTCTCTAGCTGACAGGTGGACCCGGGGCCCACTGTTGGCCTCTTCTTCTACCTCTGGCTCTCTCTTCTTGCTCTCTCTCGCGGCTTTCCCGCGCTTTCTCCACCGTCGACGTCTAGCGCGTAGGGCATCTAGGCCGTACTGCGGTAGTGCGCGGCGTGCTAGCTGCCGGTGCAGCGTGCACTCACCTCGCAGGCCAGTGCACTGTCGGCACTGCTCGCGGATTCGCCTCCGAACACCGGCGATCGAGCGACGAGCGGCGCTGGTGGACCTCGCCCACCGTACACCGATCTCGAGCTATAAAATGACAGCGGTGCTCCTTTCTTCTTCCTCACACCTGGCCTCGCTTCTTCTTCTCCTTCCTTCTCCTCCATTTCTGTTTGCAGCAGCTCGAGACGAGGCTCTAATGGCGGAGGTCATGCCGGACTGGTACGTGGTCCTGATGTGCGGAGGTTTGGCGACGTTGCTGGGGTTCTCCGTGCTCCTGTGTGCGATGATCCTGGATGATCGTCGTGATGCTGCCGCTCGAGTGTTAGCTCTTTGCGGTGGCGGCGATCACGAGGATTAGGTGCGGCATCGAGTGCTAACTGCTGTCGGTGTGCTGGGGCAACTCGTGCCCGAATGATTACTCACAAATCTCTCTTACTGAGACTGTGGTGTCCTCAGGTGTGATCAGTTAGGTGCAAGATGTGTACGGGGATTTGTAATTAGCGCACGAGGTCGAGTGGTTGAGGTTGTGAGTCTGCCGCTGCGGAAATAAAAATCTACGTCGTGAAGAGGCATATGCTGCAGCAACTAAGGGAAAGAAATCTTACTACAAAATTTATCGCGAGTGAAAATTAGTAAAATCAAAATTAATAGCAGTAAAACTGCTCACATAATTTGAAATCAAATTTTTGATCCGTCGCACAAATTTTGGATACCACGTACAAGTTACAACACATAAATAAATACTGGGATAATAAACATAGCGGTGACGTCTACAATAAAAAGGCAAAAGGACATGGTCCTGAGAAAACGACTCTGGTACTGGGGCGCACTCTTCTTCTATCGGGGGAAGCGGGTTGACCAGTCGATGAACGCGTCTCTCCTGGTCAGGCCTCAGTGGTCTGCCAATAGCGATCTGAGGATTTAAATCAGCGAGGCTCTGGAGGTAACCCATTACCCGCTGAGTCAAACGCTCCTGAGCGACAACATACTGGGCAAGGTTGGCCAGTACTGGATCTCTCTCAATTCTTCCACCAGGAAAAGATGCTACTTCTTCGGGTGCTGCACGACTCGGAAAGTAATAATACCCTCGTTCGCTGGCATAGGGTACCGCGAATCGAAGACGAGCGAGCGCTTCATACGCAGCAGCTTCTATGGCCATATGCGGAGTCGGCATGGATTTCCCCATGAAGGAGACTTCCGTTGGGTCTTGGTTTGGGTTTGCGGGAGGGATGTGCACCACTGCCCAATATTTCGAGGTGGATGGGGTGATCCTCAATTTGAGCAACTCGTACTGGGGTGGGTGGATGGCACTCATGGTACTGCAGGTAAAGTCCCACAATAATTTAACAAAACTACCCGGGGTTGCGTCTGCGGTTCTCAGATAAATACTGGGGGTCGGCATGGCAAAGAAATGGCTGTGAGTGTTGTGCACAAGGTGAGGGGTACTTGGCAAGGTCATGAGGTGGCCTTTTATATAGCATTGGGGCTGGGTTATTTATCGTGGTGAAGGGTAACTAGTTGTCGGTTCTGTTCTATGGGGTCGGGGTCAAAGCCACAGATATACATATCCCACAAAGTGACGCATTACTGTGGGTGTCGTCGGGGTTGGTTTGGTAGCTGTGCCCGGAATTAAGAATGCAACTGTACGCTAACGTACATATGCATGGCTACTATTCCAAAATAGGGGCGCACAAGAAGACAGCATTTCATAATGGTGATACAGGATCACACAATTACAAGGCGTAGAAATACTAAGGCTCGTTACTACTCGAGCGACTTAGTCTACTTCGTTAATATCTAAGCGGGCTTGCCTTGCGGACGTCGAGGCTTCTCCACGGGTTTCACCATCGGGATTAGCCGGATGAGGTTGAGGGGCTGCAGGGTCGGGGTAGCGATGATGACCATCGCGGGGGTTGTTGGCCACAATCCCGTTGGAGTGTGTTCCCAAAAGGCGTCGAAGAACTTCTGGGGACATCAAAGTACTTTGGTCGACGGCTGGGGCAGACCTCAAGGACTCGATCGGGTGTTCGGGCAGCACGACTGGGTTGTCGGCGTCGGGCTCCTCTTCTCCTCTCACCGGGGCTCGGCGAATCAGCTCTCCACGAGCTGCGATCAGATCAAGGGTGATTTGATCGAACAGTTCCTCTAGTGCACTTACATAGCGCACCAGATGCAATAGTGCAGGATCCGTCTCGTGATCTCCGTCGGCAACCTGGGGCGGCCTACCATACCCGTCACGGCTAGGGTAGTAGTAGAACGAGCGACAGTTAACTCTGGGCGACAAGTGCCGGAGTTGAACTATAGCTTCTCGAGCTGCCAGCTGGATGGCTTGTGGCTCAAAGGAAGTTGTCCTTCCGGTGAACCTGTAGGGGCGTTCTGGTGATAGACCCCTGCCATAGATGTGTACAGTGGCCCAGAATTGACGGCTCTCACCGCTCATGGGTCCTTGGTACACAACATATTCTGGGGGCTCTTCTAATGCATAGGCACGGCGGGTGAGGTTTGCGAGCACGGTCACAAAACCTCCAAGGTTGGTTGTTGTGGTCTCATTGTGAACAATGGGGCCATGCATCGTGGCTTGGTTTGGGGTAGAGGTTGTGCTGTGTTGGGTTGAGGCTAGCGTGCCCTTCTTATAGAAAAGGGGGCGGAGTCTTCCTTCGCACGCTTGTGAATGGGATATGTTAGGTGTCGGTCACTGGCGCGTGATCGACAAGCTAGGCTCATAGGTTGGGCACCGACTGCCAAAAGCGTCGGGTCACTGTGTGGCTATCTTACGCGAGAAGCTTGGCCGGGGTTAGGTTAAGGTCTGGTGGGTTGGTTAACCTAGGTTTATTGACCTAGCTAAGATAGGATTAGCCAATGGTCAGCCTGGCTCTGATACCAAGTTTGTCAGGACCGGATTTTCGGGATATTAATTTTCCAGAAAAATGGCCCTTGTGCTCACCAGCCCCAGGATTACTGTTAGTTGATGAGGCACCAACTTGATATAGAAATTCCAAGCAAAGTACAAAATATGTAGTACAAGACCATAGTGGCCTATGAGTACAACACTTGGTTTCTAGTGGTTGATGGCGGAAGCGGTCTGTGGTTCATCTGCGTCTATGGGACTCCATTTCCCACAAGAACAGCTGACCAGGATAACTACTATCTTCGCGAGGCTGCTATCATCATTGCGTAGGTTCCGGGGCTGTCATCGCAATGCTCTCTCCATGCGAGAAATCTGGCCAAGACAATAGCCAGGGACAAGCCAATGAGTACTTTGGAATGTACTCGCAAACATTATGAACACGGGTATAATATAACAAGGGATAATCATGCTCCGAAATATTCTATGATCATAACGTCTGTCACGAAATAAACGCAAACCATGATGCACGCACGCGGGTAAAATCTGCATATGCACTACGGGAGTAGGAATAGAATGCACCGATCGAGTGTCTGAAGCGACGCCTCAAAAGGATAATAAGATAAATCATGCCTCAGTCGGGCGTCTGAGCGACACCACATAAAGGGCTTATAAAGAATAAATAAATAACAAGCATGCCGCAGTCGGGCGTCTGAGCGACACCACAAAAAGGGCTTATAAATAATAAATAAATAACGAGTATGCCGCAGTCGGGCGTCTGAGCGACACCACATAAAGGGCTTATAAAGAATAAATAAATAACAAGCATGCCGCAGTCGGGCGTCTGAGCAACACCACATAAAGGGCTCATAGATAAAAGGAATAACAAGCATGCCACAGTCGGGCGTCTGAGCGACACCACATAAAGGGCTTATAAATAAAGAAGATAGCAAGCATGCCACAGTCGGGCGTCTATGCGACACCACATAAAGGGCTTATAAGAGGATAATCGCAGTGAGTATCCAGGAGGTAGCACCGTCCCAGGGATACTCAATAATTGAAATAATGTAAATGATTAGTCCACAATAATAATAATCATAATCCTCATATGTCACAGGTCATAATCAATGATCTAGTTTAGCCGTTTCTCCATCCTAAGACCGTCACTATAATAATCATAATCCTCATATGTCACAGGTCTTAATCGATGATCTAGTTTAGCCGTTTCTCCATCCGAAGACCGTCACTAAACCCATCTCAGACTGTAGTCCTTTCCCCATGGACATGGCTATCCGAATAGATTTAACCTCTGCAGAGGGTGTACTCTTTACCCACGAGTAACGGATTTATTTAGTCCATCGGGACTAATACCGCCTACGGTCTTTTAATTGAAAACACACCTGACCTGCACACACCAGCTTAACTTACCTGTGTCTGGAATCACCCGCGACACTTGTCAAGCAAAACTCTAAGTGGGGAGGCTACAACCTCGACGTAGCATGGGATCAAATGTATATCGCGCGCTCTAAGGGGTGCCCCCCTCTCGGTCCCAACCGGAAACACCCATGCCCCCGGACCAGGTGGCATGCCTACCGGATGCATCCGGTATCTTCCACCATGGCCTCTCTGTACGGTGTGTGCTAGGAAAGGGTTGACAACCTACTGAACCGTACCCTACCTGCGGCAGGGACAAGTGATAGTACGAAACAAGTATGGGGGTTACTGGAACAAGACTCGATCTACAGCCGACTCATGAGGTTCCAGTATTCTCCGTATGATTAGTATAACAAATATATATATCAACTAACAGACAGAATCACCGCTCATCATACCTCATCATGCCATACCGGACACACTCGTCTCGACGAGGAACTAGGGACAAGCTCGTGTCTACCCAAGACCGCGACTTTCCCGGCTCCCTTCCGGTATGCATGAAAAGCTCACGAGGATGATCACTATCACCAGCATATTCATTTCTAACAGCAAGGAAACTCCATTGTGCGCTCATGCGTATGATTTTATCGTCACATAAAAAAATAACGTATGCTCCAAGTCAAGGTGATGTTGTAACCGTATCAACAACACCCAAAAATATTATGCCAGAGTTCAGAATGCTTGCCTTCAAGAGTATGCAAGGGGGTGCACTTTTTGAAAGTTTTCTTCTCTCTCCATTTCCTATTTTGAAAAATATTCAAATAACATATATTTCAAAAGCAGTACAAAAAGTTGTCCCAAATATTTTTGAAATAAATCTTAAAATAAACTAGATGAAATTTGAGAGAGGTAGGAAAAAGAATCAACTCATTTGGAGTTTTATCTTAAAAGATATAGGCAGTCAAAGTTTAGTCAAAGTTCTGTTTTTAAAATAAAACAGAAAAAGAAAACGTTTCGGAGGGGCTTACGCTTTCTGTTTAGAGAAAACGTATTTTGCGAAATACGCCTCCACTTAAAACACACGTCGGCGGGGCTGGGTCGCTGACAGTGGGTCCAGCGGGCCCACTAGTCAGGTTTGACTAGTCCCATCTCCCTCCTCTTCCTCTGCCCGAGCGGAGGCGGGATTCCGGCGATCGACGCCGGCGAACGGCGGCTCTTCGCGGGCTCCGGAGGGCAGGGATGGGTCCGTGGTCTCAGGGCGGTCCTCCCGGTGGTCGCTAGGCAGGTGGGGACGGAGGGAGTCGCCGAAGGTGAGCTCCGCGGCGGAGGAGGCTTCGGGTGGTTTGGGGGTTTCGGGCTATGGTGGTTTCCGATCGAGGCTGAGGCGCTGGGCAGCTCCGCAAGATCAAGGGGAAACGGGTGGTGGTGTTGGATGGGCGGGGGAAGGTCTGGTTGCGACGGACGGCACGGGAAGGCGGCGGCGGCCGAACCGGCCGGAGTCGGGGAAGACGGCTACCAACCGCCGATTGCTTGCTGAGGGGGGTGCTATGGGGGTGGCCTGGGGTCGCATGAGTGCTCGGAGGAGCTCAGGGGCCTCCTTATATAGGCGTTCGAGGTTGGTCCCGCGGCGGTCGTGGATAAGAACGCCGGCGACCGCCGTTCTGTAGCTGCAGGGCGACGTGGCGGCGACGAGCGCGTGCCGACGGGCTCCAGGATAAGCTCGAGCTCCTCCAGGGGGCAGCTGGCGCGCTGGTGTGGCTCGGGCGGCGCCGTCCAGGGCAGAGGTTGTCGGGGCGGCGGTGGCGGCTTGCGGTGGCGGCACTGTAGAGCGCCAAGAGGGGGCCAGGGTGGCTCTGCGGCGAGGGAGGGGTCGGGGCACGGCGGCTGCGAGTGGAGGGAGGCCAGAGCGGGCGCGGGGAGGCGGCTCGTGCGCCCGCACCTGCAAAACGTGCGCTCTGGGCGTGCCCAGAGCACGCACGGGATGTGCTCGACATAATGCCAGGGCAGCCTAGAGTGCTAGAGCGAGGCTGGCAATTAACAGGGCTAGGTTAGAGCTAGCAAGGGGGTTAATGGACAAGGTTACTGGGTCAGTGGATTAAGTTCACAATGCACACTAATGACCATGCCAAATCTGCCCATGCACACCAAGTGTTCGACAGAATGCTAAGTGCATCTACGCAACTCTTGCAGTGGCCAAAAACTCCAGATCAGGGTCTCCCTGGATGTAGGTGATGATGGGAAGATCATTTGGACAAAACCAGAAACTTGCTAGTGCAAGTTTTGCAAACTTTCAGTTTTGGGCAGCAAGAAAAAGGCCTTATTGCAAGCACTTAAAATCCTCCAATGGGTCCACTCTCCTGGGCTTAAGGGTTTAGCAGGGAGGTCTATAAGTAGGAAAAAGCTCAGTGTTACTAGAGCAAAATAATATAGGGTTGTAGTACAAATCACCAAACTGGAGCAGAATGAAGATGAGGTTGATTCACTCAAATATTTCAAAGAACACCAATGGGTTTTTGCATAAATTTGAATCATGTGCATCTACTGACATCTCCAAACACTTGGAAGAATTTTTAAAAGAATATTTAAATAGGTTGTAGTGCAAAATACCTACTGGACCAGATTTGAAAAGTTGATGTAGAGCTCAAAATCTCCAATAACCAAAAGATATCTTTGCATAAAAGTGATGTGGAAACATCACATGACATCCCCAAATTTTGGTGAAAATTTTAAATGCATTAATCAAATGGTTGCAGTGCAACAGAGACTCCAAATTCATGAAAAATCATTTTAAAAGAATAAAGTTCAGGAAAAGCAATTATGCAATTAAATCCACTGATAAAGAATTGTTTTATAGGGAGAGTATACAAGTCCAATAATACCTTTGGAGAATTTCCACTTGAGGTAAAACTCCACAATATTAAAGAAAAGAGAGGTTCTGAAATCAAGAGATAAATCCAGGCAAATGCAAAAGTTTAATCTCCTGGCAAAATTTTAATTAATAAAACAAGGTCAAGATTTTGGGGTGTCACACTGGTTTCAATGTCTATTAAGCCTGTTGCAATTAACAGTTGAATCCATTTATAAACAGTTGCATTTCAATGGCTACAAACTTACAAAACATGACTTAGGATGTTTTTAAGCCTGTTGCAATTAACAGTTGTATCCATTTTTTAATCTGTCCATTTGCTACCATGCTACTCTCCGCAATGAAGATATACTAGAGATGCTTCCCCATTTGCTATTTTTGCTGGATGCTAACCCTGTTGTACTTAACATGCTTGTCCATGTACTTATGCAGGGTCATAACGGTCGATGCTGTTGTTTGCTGTCAAGGTTAGCTGCATCCCATGTCTTATAGTATTTCACATCATTTGTGCAATTGCAGTTTAAATTCTAGCATTTACTGGTTGCCTGTAGGTACACATGTCAGTTGCACTGATCCACGCTTTTACCCAGAGGGACAGCTCGCCTCCGCCGGGCGGGCTCTGGCCAAGATGAAGTGCCCCGGCAACTACCTCTTAGGACTTACCAAGTATGTACCCACCAATTCAATCTTACCAATACCAGTTGCAATTAATAGCCATGTTTTGTACTGTCGATGTATTAAGCATGTTGTAGTAAACATGTCTAACACGTTTGAGCTATTTTCCCTACCTTTTTATAGACAACTGGGCCATTATCTGCTCTGGCAGGACCTGTCCTGTGATGTTTAACTCTGCCAATTGCATTTTTATCAGTACCGGTTTCAATGGCCATTAAGCCTGTTGCAATTAATAGTTGTATCCATTTTTAAAGAGTTGTATTTCAATGGCTGCAAACTTACAAAACATGAATTATGGTGTTGTTAAGCCTGTTGCAATTAACAGTTGTATCCATTTTTTAATCCGTCCCTTTGCTACCGTCCTACTCTTTCGAAATGAAGATATCACTACAGATGCTGCCGTTTTATTACCATTTGCTATTTTTGGTGGATGTTAACCCTGTTGTAGTTAACATTGGCTTTCCATGTACTTACATAGGGCTACAATGGGTGATGCTGTTGTTTGCCGTCGAGGTTAGCTGCATCCCATGTCTTATACACCATCTATTCCTAAATATAAGTATTTTTAGAGATTCCAATATAGACTACCTAAGGAGCAAAATGAGTGAATCTAGATTCTAATCTAAACTATATCTATAATTCTATATACATCCGTATATAGTTCATATTGAAATCACAAAAGAAACTTGTATTTAGGAACATAGGTAGTGTATTTTACATCATTTGTGCAATCTCAGTTTAGCTTCTAACATTTACTGGTTGCTTGTAGGTACATATGTGAGGGGTACTGATCCACGCTTCGATCCCTTTTGCATATGGGGCAATGAGATATTCATGAACATGTGTCAAGTGAGGAAACTAAGAAAGATTGTTAGGCGAAAGAAACGGGTGATTGGAATTAAGCTCTTTATTTACACTTTGTCAAAGACAACAGTGAAATTTAGGATGGTAAGTAAGGTGTTGCCTTTTCCCCTGCCCACAACAATTTACTCTATTAGACCTTAGTATCTGATATTTTTCTCTTTTTAGTTGTTTCCGAAGCTATTTACTGATGATTACCTTGCAAAATACATGACCGGAGTGGAGGCAAATAAGGTTAAAGTATATAATTCATGCTACCATGATAATGCTCTAGAAGTCTTCCTGAAGGCGGTGAAGGATAGGCGGGCGATCGTCACAAGGGGTTGGACAAAATTGGTTAGTGCCTATGGCATGCAGGAAGGCACATTATGGGCATTCCGCTTCTTCAACACCGTCGGCTGTCAAAATGATTTACACTTGTCTCTTCACCTTTACCGCCTTTAAATACTATAGTTCATCATAGTTAATTGCTGCCTAATCCTGTAATTACTGAACATATTGTACTGGAAATTTTATTTATGGATTCATTGTAGAACCATTGTGCTGAGAATTTGAATTGCACGTTTCGTATTTCAAAATTTCCAATTAGAATAATAAATTACAGGCAAAAATAAAAATAGAACAGATGGTCATGGACCTTTGCAAACGGTTCTAGCAGTAAAAGCGCTTGCGATGGATAGCCCAGTGCCACAAAGTTTTCTACATCAAATTGTGTGTGATGTAGTTAATGAAAGCAAACAGTTAACCAAGGCAGAGCGTGTGTGATAGTTACACCTTTCACACACGAGCGTATACATAAAACCGTGTGGGATGTACATCCCAACGGAAACGTTTTCCCTGGATTGACTGTGTGGGATGTACATAAGAACAGAAACGTATTCCTTGGATTGACTGTGTGTGATATACATACGAACGGATATGTTTTTCTAGGCTTCACCGTGTGGGATGTACATACCTACGGAAATGATTTTCTCGGATTACCGTGTGGGATGTACATACCTACGGAAATGATTTTCTCGGATTACCGTGTGGGATGTACATACCTACGAAAATAATTGGGTTTCGATGCCTCGCCCGATCACACACAACCCTAGCTTGGGTCCCAGGAGGGCCTATCCCCGACGATTTCTGGGTCATGTGGGAAGGACACCCTATCACACACACTCACTTGGCGAAGGTTCCAAATGCCGTCACGGAAAGGGGTAAAAAAACCGTTTGTTTAGGACTGACGTGCACCAGTGTACGTGAAGGGCGTGAACCTATGGATCGGCCACCTCATCGACGTTGCAGGGAGGCTCACCGCACAGCTAGTCGTCATGGGCATGCCGGACGTCAGGCTCTCCGAGGACAGGAACACAAGCCCCAACGCCAGGCTGACCTTGTTCTTCGAGCGCATCCTCGACGCCCTGGATCAGCTCTGCTCCAACCGGGCCACTTATCTGGCCAACGAGGCCCGGAGGCTCTGCCGGGGTGCCCTAACCAAGGTGCTCACCAAGGTGGCGTTCTGGAACCCCACCGTCAACTTCGCTGACGCGTTGGAGAGCTTGCCGGAGGAGGCGGACCTTGCGGCGCTCAAGGAGCGTATCAAGCCCATCATCGACTGCGTCGACAGAGTCCAGAGGGTGGAGGGCCACCGCCGGGACTAGGCACCCCATTTCTCGTTGTCGCTGCGAGTTCAAGACCAAGACAATTTTATCTTAAGTTAGAACCACAGCGATTACTTGATGTAACATAACTTTGCAATACTTTAGGATCAAGCATGCTATCTTCCTGTTAGATCTTTCTTTGTATGTTTGCACCCTACGCTTGGTTGGATAAGGCTGCTGGCGCGTAAACCCATGTCGGGGTGTTTTGAGGACGGATCCTTAGCAGCCTGCCGGGGGGCGCTTACTGCTGGGCAAACCGCCTTGCCGCTCCCAGCGCAGTCGCTTGAACTGTCGAGTGGACTCAAAATAGAACAAGGGCACTGCTAATAGCGAGTAGGCCACCTTGCCATTCTCAGCGCGGCCGCTTGAACTATTGAGCATGCTCGAAACAGAGCAAGGGCGTTGCCAATAGCGGAAGGGTCCCATTGCGTGCAGGTTTCCCATACAAGGAACGAGATCTTTTGAGGAAGACAGACTTATATAAATGAAATTACCCAAAATTTTGCGTGACTTAGCTTTTCGTGGCCACGCGCATGGCTGTCGCGGCTGCGGACGGCTCAAGAGGGCGGCTCATCGACGTCGCCTTCTCCTCTCGACCATACCCATGAAGAAGTCGATGTGCTGACCTTCAAACCGGATTTTCACAGCTTGCGCCCCCTACCTGGCGCGCCAAAGATCTCGGTGGAAACGACACCTATGGGATCACGGAGAATCCCTTCTATGGTCGGCAGGCATGGGGCTGTGGAGAGAGCGGGTTTAAGAGATCAACACGGGAAATTTATCCAGGTTCGGGCCGCAAGTGATGCGTAATACCCTACTCCTACTGGCTTGTGTTTATCTGGTGTTATTGGACTAGCTACAAAGCGTCCAGGGTCCAAAAAGTCCGAATCATCTCACAGTATGCCGCGGGCCTCCTTTTATAGTCAAAGGGGCTGCCACAGTGGCACACAGGAGGTGGAAAGTTGTACAGTAGTCGATTTTATCTCCTGACATCACAGGACAAAATGCATTAAATGTGCTACTGAGGTGTCTTCTTGCTTTATCAGGGACGGCACGAGGCTCGTCCCGTCCGTCGCCGCTTCGCCTTGTTTCGACACGCGTCCAGGCCAACAGGCATGCAGCGCCATGTAGGCTGGCAGGATGCTGAGCTGGTGTAGTGGCAAGGTCTTCACGAAGATCTGCATGCCACCACGCAGGTGTTTGACTAGTTGGCTTAGGATCCACGTAATGCCACGTGGGTACTTGCTTAGATGGTGGGTTGGCCGCTGAGCTGGGGCGGCAAGGCCTTGCCGCGGTCTTGCTGATATTCCCGGCAAGGGTCTTGCCGGGGCCTTATGGGCGCCCTCGGCAAGAGTCTTGCCGGGGCCTCGTGGGTATCTTCGGCACGAGCCTTGCCGGGGCCTCATGGGCATCCTCGGCAAGGAGCCTTGTTGTTGTCTTGTTTTCTAGTTCCTACCTAGGCCTCGCAGGCCCTTTGTCTTCACAAAGATCTGCATGCCACCATGGAGGCGCCTCCCGATCCTTGGTTCCAATGTGGTTCATGGCTTCGGAACTTTTAGACTCAAGGGTGGCGGCCCCATTGGTGTTGGGCAAGTTGCCCCGGCAAGGCTCTTGCCGGGGAAAGCCCATCTTGTCCCTTTGCTCCTCGCGCCTCTGGTCTTTGATATGTCCATTTTGCATCATGTTTTTATATCGATATTTATTGCATTATGGGCTTTTATTACACATTATGTCACAATACTTATGCCTATTCTCTCTTATTTTACAAGGTTTACACGAAGAGGGAGAATGCCGGCAGTTGGAATTTTGGGCTGGAAAATGAGCAAATATTAGAGACCTATTCTGCATAACTCCAGAAGTCCTGAAACTCCACGAAAGTCGGTTTTGGAATATATAAAAATATTGGGCGAAGAATGCACCAGAGGGGGGCCACCCACCATCTACGAGGGTGAGGGACGCGCCCCCCTACCTCGTGGGCCCCCTGGCAGGACTCCGGTGCCCATCTTTTAATATATGAAGTCTTTCTCCGTTGAAAAAAATTAGAAGAAACCTTTCGGGACGAAGCGCCGCCGTCTCATGGCGGAACCTGGCAAAACCAATCTAGGGCTCCGGCAGAGTTGTTCTGCCGGGGAAACATCCCTCCGGGAGGGGGAAATCATCACCATCGTCATCACCATCGATCCTCTTAGCGGGAGGGGGTTAATCTCCATCAACATCTTCACCAGCACCATCTCATCTCAAACCCTAGTATATCTCTTGTATCCAATCTTTGTCTCAAAACATCAGATTGGTACCTGTGTGTTGCTAGTAGTGTTGATTACTCCTTATAGTTGATGCTAGTTGGTTTATTTGGTGGAAGATCATATGTTCAGATCCTTTATGCATCTTAATACCCCTCTGATTATGAACATGAATGTGATTTGCGAGTAGTTATGTTTGTTCCTGAGGACATGGGAGAAGTCTTGCTATAAGTAGTCATGTGAATTTGGTATTCGTTTGATATTTTGATGAGATGTATGTTGTCTTTCCTCTAGAGGTGTTATGTGAACGTCGACTAAATGACACTTCACCATTATTTGGGCCTAGGGGAAGGCATTGGGAAGTAATAAGTAGATGATGGGTTGCTAGAGTGACAGAAGCTTAAACCCTAGTTTATGCGTTGCTTCGTAAGGGGCTGATTTGGATCCATATGTTTCATGCTATGGTTAGGTTTACCCTAATACTTCTTTTGTAGTTGTGGATGCTTGCAAGAGAGGTTAATCATAAGTGGGATTCTTTTCCAAGGAAGGGCTGTACCCAAGCACCGGTCCACCCACATATCAAATTATCAAAATAACGAACGCGAATCATATGAACGTGATGAAAACTAGCTTGACGATAATTCCCATGTGTCCTGGGGAGCGCTTTCCTCTATATAAGAGTTTGTCCGGGCTTGTCCTTTGATACAAAAAGGATTGGGCCACCTTGCTGCACCTTGTTTACTTTAGTTACTTGTTACCCGTTACAAATTACCTTATCACAAAACTATCTGTTACCGATAATTTCAGTGCTTGCAGAGAATACCTTACTGAAAACCGCTTGTCATTTCCTTCTGCTCCTCGTTGGGTTTGACACTCTTACTTATCGAAAGGACTACGATAGATCTGCTATACTTGGGGGTCATTGAGACTCTTTTTTGGCGCCGTTGTCGGGGAGTGAAGCGCCTTTGGTAAGGAAAAATTTATATAGTGTGCTAGAATTTACCGTCACTTGTAACTATGGAAAGTAATCCTTTGAGGGGCTTGTTCGGGGTATCTTCACCCCGACCAGTAGAGCAAAGAGTTTCTCCTCAACCTTCTGACCCTACTGAAAATGTTTACTTTCAAATTCCTTTGGGTATGATAGAGAAACTGCTAGCTAACCCTTTTACAAGAGATGGAACATTACATCCCGATTTGCACCTAATATATGTGGATGAAGTTTGTGGATTATTTAAGCTTGCAAGTATGCCCGAGGATGTTATCAAGAAGAAGGTCTTCCCTTTATCTTTGAAGGGAAATGCATTGACATGGTTTAGGCTATGCGATGATATTGGATCATGGAACTACAACCGATTGAAATTGGAATTTCATCAGAAGTTTTATCCTATGCATCTGGTTCATCGTGATCGTAATTATATATATAATTTTTGGCCTCGCGAAGGAGAAAGCATCGCTCAAGCTTGGGGGAGGCTTAAGTCAATGATATATTCATGCCCCAATCATGAGCTCTCAAGAGAAATTATTATTCAAAGTTTTTATGCTCGGCTTTCTCTCAATAATCGCTCCATGCTCGATACTTCTTGTACTGGTTCTTTTATTATGAAGACTTTTGAATTCAAATGGGATTTATTGGAAAGAATTAAACGCAACTTTAAAGATTGGGAACTCGACGAAGGTAAGGAGTCAGGTATAACGCCTAAGTTTGATTGTGTTAAATCCTTTATGGATACCGATGTTTTCCGTGAATTTAGCACTAAATATGGACTTGACTCTGAGATAGTAGCTTCTTTCTGTGAATCATTTGCTACTCATGTCGTTCTTCCTAAGGAGAAGTGGTTTAAATATCATCCTCCCATTGAAGTAAAAGTAGTTTAACCTATTAAAGTTGAAGAAAAGACTATTACTTATAATGTTGATCCTATTGTTCCTACTGCTTATATTGAGAAACCACCTTTCCCTGTTAGAATAAAGGATCATGCGAAAGGTCCAACTGTGGTTCGTAAGAGTAATACTAGGACAGCTACACCCTCAGAGCAAATTAAAGTTGAACCTAGTATTGCTATGGTCAAAGATCTCTTGGCCGATAATATTGCTGGGCATGTTATTTACTTCTGTAATGAAGCTGCTAGAATTGCTACACCTGATACTAAAAATAAGCATAGACCTATTGTAGGCATGCCTGTTATTTCTGTTAAAATAGGTGATCATTGCTATCATGGCTTATGTGATATGGGTGCTAGTGTGAGTGCAATACCTCATTCTTTATACGAAGGAATTATGCATGATATTGCACCTACTGAGTTAGAAGGTATTGATGTTACAATTAAGCTTGCCAATAGAGATACTATTTCACCAATTGGGATTGTTAGAGATGTTGAAGTCTTGTGTGGGAAAGTTAAATATCCTACTGATTTTCTTGTTCTTGGTTCCCCACAAGATGACTTTTGTCCCATTATATTTGGCGGACCCTTCTTGAATAATGTTAATGCTAAGATAGATTGCAAAAAGGATGTTGTTACTATTGGTTTAGGGGATATGTCTCATGATTTTAATTTTGCTAAATTTCGTAGACAACCCCATGATAAATAATTGCCTAGTGAAGATGAAATTATTGGTCTTGCTTCTATTGCCTGCCTCGTAATGATCCTTTAGAACAATATTTGCTAGACCATGAAAATGATATGTTTATGAATGAAAGAAGGGAAATAGATGAAGTATTCTTTAAACAGGGACCTATTTTGAAACACATCTTGCCTGTTGAAATTCTAGGGGATCCTCCTCCACCCAAGGGTGATCCCGTGTTTGAGCTTACACCATTACCTGATACTCTTAAATATGCTTATCTTGATGAGAAGAAGATATATCCGGTTATTATTAGTGCTAACCTTTCAGAACAGGAAGAAGAGAAATTATTGAAAACTCTGAAGAAGCACCGTGGTGCTATTGGATATACTCTTGATGATCTTAAGGGCATTTGTCCCACTCTATGCCAACACAAAATAAAATTGGAGAAAGACGCTAAACCATTTGTTGATCACCAACGACGGTTATATCCTAAGATGAAAGAAGTGGTAAGAAAATAAATACTAAAGCTTCTGGAGGTAGGTATAGTTTATCCTATTGCTGATAGTCAGTGGGTAAGTCCTATCCATTGTGTCCCTAAGAAGGGAGGTATTACTGTCGTTCCTAATGATAAAGATGAATTGATCCCGCAAAGAATTGTTACAGGTTGTAGAATGGTAATTGATTTCCGCAAACTAAATAAAGCTACTACAAAAGGATCATTACCCTTTACCTTTTATTGATCAAATGCTAGAAAGGTTATCCAAACATACACAGTTTTGCGTTCTAGACGGTTATTCTGGTTTCCCTCAAATACCTGTGTCCAAAGAGGATCAAGAAAAGACCACTTTTACTTGCCCTTTCGGTACCTTTGCTTATAGACGTATGCCTTTTGGTTTATGCAATGCACCTGCTACCTTTCAAAGATGTATGACTGCTATATTCTCTGACTTATGTGAAAAGATTGTTGAGGTTTTCATGGATGATTTCTCTGTGTATGGAACTTCTTTTGATGATTGCTTAAGCTGTTGGAAATATGCCCTAGAGGCAATAATAAATAGGTTATTATTATATTTCCTTGTTCATGATAATCGTTTATTATCCATGCTAGAATTGTATTGATAGGAAACTCAGATGCATGTGTGGATACATAGACAACACCATGTCCCTAGTAAGCTTCTAGGAGACTAGCTCGTTGATCAATAGATGGTTACGGTTTCCTGACCATGGACATTGGATGTCGTTGATAACGGGATCACATCATTAGGAGAATGATGTGATGGACAAGACCCAATCCTAAGCCTAGCACAAGATCATGTAGTTCGTTTGCTCAGAGCTTTTCTAATGTCAAGTATCAGTTCCTTAGACCATGAGATTGTGCAACTCCCGGATACCGTAGGAATGCTTTGGGTGTACCAAACGTCACAACGTAACTGGGTGACTATAAAGGTGCACTACAGGTATCTCCGAAAGTGTCTGTTGGGTTGGCACGAATCGAGACTGGGATTTGTCACTCCCTGTAAACAGAGAGGTATCTCTGGGCCCACTCGGTAGGACATCATCATAATGTGCACAATGTGACCAAGGAGTTGATCACGGGATGATGTGAGTTACGAAACGAGTAAAGAGACTTGCCGGTAACGAGATTGAACAAGGTATCGGGATACCGACGATCGAATCTCGGGCAAGTAACATACCGATAGACAAAGGGAATTGCATACGGGATTGATTGAATCCCCGACATCATGGTTCATCCGATGAGATCATCGTGGAACATGTGGGAGCCAACATGGGTATCCAGATCCCGCTGTTGGTTATTGACCGGAGAACGTCTCGGTCATGTCTGCATGGTTCCCGAACCCGTAGGGTCTACACGCTTAAGGTTCGATGACGCTAGGGTTATAGGGAAAGCATGTACGTGGTTACCGAATGTTGTTCGGAGTCCCGGATGAGATCCCGGACGTCACGAGGAGTTCCGGAATGGTCCGGAGGTAAAGATTTATATATGGGAAGTCCTGTTTTGGTCACCGGAAAAAGTTTCGGGTGATATCGGTAATGTACCGGGACCACCGGGAGGGTCCCGGGGGTCCACCAAGTGGGGCCACCAGCCCTAGAAGGCTGCGTGGGCCAAGTGTGGGAGGGGACCAACCCCGGGTGGGCTGGTGCGCCCCCCACCAAGGCCCAAGCGCATGGGAGAGTGGGAGGGGGCAAACCCTAGGTCCAGATGGGCCTTGAGGCCCACCCTAGTGGCGCCCCCCCCCCTCTCCTCCCCTTGGCCGCCCCCCTTGGATGGGATCTAGGGCTGGCCGCCTCCTCTTGGGGTGGGAACCCTAGAGGGGGGCGCAGCCCCCTCCCTTCCCCCCCCTATATATAGTTGAGGTTTGGGCTGCCCAAGACACATGAGAACGTCTCTCTTTCGGCGCAGCCATACCCCTCTCCCTCCTCCTCTTCTCCCGCGGTGCTTGGCGAAGCCCTGCAGGATTTCCACGCTCCTCCATCACCACCATGCCGTCGTGCTGCTGCTGGATGGAGTCTTCCCCAACCTCTCCCTCTCTCCTTGCTGGATCAAGGCGTGGGAGACGTCACCGGGCTGCACGTGTGTTGAACGCGGAGGCGCCGTGGTTCGGCGCTTAGATCGGAATCAACCGCGATCTGAATCGCTACGAGTACGACTCCTTCATCCGCGTTCTTGCAACGCTTCCGCATCGCGATCTACAAGGGTATGTAGATGCACTCCCCTTCCCCTCGTTGCTAGATTACTCCATAGATTGATCTTGGTGATGCGTAGAAAATTTTGAATTTCTGCTACGTTCCCCTGCAGTGGCATCATGAGCTAGGTCTATGCGTAGTTTCTATGCACGAGTAGAACACAAAGTAGTTGTGGGCGTCGATGTTGTCAATTCTTCTTGCCGCTACTAGTCTTATCTTGTTTCGGCGGCATTGTGGGATGAAGCGGCCCGGACCGACCTTACACGTACGCTTACGTGAGACAGGTTCCACCGACTGACATGCACTAGTTGCATAAGGTGGCTAGCGGGTGTCTGTCTCTCCCACTTTAGTCGGAACGGATTCGATGAAAAGGGTCCTTATGAAGGGTAAATAGAAATTGGCATATCACGTTGTGGTTTTACGTAGGTAAGAAACGTTCTTGCTAGAAACCTATACAAGCCACGTAAAAAACTTGCAACAACAATTAGAGGACGTCTAACTTGTTTTTGCAGCATGTGCTATGTGATGTGATATGGCCAGAAGATGTGATGAATGATATATGTGATGTATGAGATTGATCATATTCTTGTAATAGGAATCACGACTTGCATGTCGATGAGTATGACAACCGGCAGGAGCCATAGGAGTTGTCTTTATTTTTTGTATGACCTGCGTGTCATTGAATAACGCCATGTAAATTACTTTACTTTACTGCTAAGCGCGTTAGCCATAGAAGTAGAAGTAATCGTTGGCGTGACAACTTCATGAAGACACAATGATGGAGATCATGATGATGGAGATCATGGTGTCATGGCGGTGACAAAGATGATCATGGTGCCCCGAAGATGGAGATCAAAGGAGCAAAATGATATTGGCCATATCATGTCACTACTTGATTGCATGTGATGTTTATCATGTTATGCATCTTATTTGCTTAGAACGACGGTAGTAAGTAAGATGATCCCTTATAATAATTTCAAGAGACGTGTTCCCCCTAACTGTGCACCGTTGCGAAGGTTCGTTGTTTCGAAGCACCACGTGATGATCGGGTGTGATAGATTCTAACATTCGAATACAACGGGTGTTGACGAGCCTAGCATGTACAGACATGGCCTCGGAACACATGCAAAACACTTAGGTTGACTTGACGAGCCTAGCATGTACAGACATGGCCTCGGAACACAAGAGACCGAAAGGTCGAGCATGAGTTGTATAGAAGATACGATCAACATGGAGATGTTCACCGATGATGACTAGTCCGTCTCACGTGATGATCGGACACGGCCTAGTTTGACTCGGATCATGTATCACTTAGATGACTAGAGGGATGCCTATCTGAGTGGGAGTTCATTAATTAGATGAACTTCATTATCATGAACATAGTCAAAAGGTCTTTGCAAATTATGTCATACGCTTTAGTTCTACTATTTAAGATATGTTCCTAGAGAAAATTTAGTTGAAAGTTGGTAGTAGCAATTATGCGGACTGGGTCCGTAAACTGAGGATTGTCCTCATTGCTGCATAGAAGGCTTATGTCCTTAATGCACCGCTTGGTGTGCTGGACCTCAGCGTCGTCTGTAGATGTTACGAAACATCTGACATACACGTTTTGATGACTACGTGATAGTTCAGTGCGTAATGCTAACGGTTTAGAATTGTGGCACAAGAGACATTTTTGAAACGTCGCGGAACATATGAGATGTTCCGAAGACTGAAATTGGGATTTCGGACTAGTGCCCACATCAAGAGGTATGAGACCTCTGACAAGTTTCTTAAGCCTGCAAACTAAGGGAGAAAAGCTCAATCGTTGAGCATGTGCTCAGATTGTCTGAGTACCACAATCGCTTGAATCGAGTGGGAGTTAATCTCCCAGATGAGATAGTGATGGTTCTCCATAGTCACTGCCACCAAGCTAGTAGAGCTTCGTGATGAACTATAACATATCAGGGATAGTTATGATGATCCTTGAGCTATTCGCGATGTTTGACACCGCGAGAGTAGAAATCAAGAAGGAGCATCAATTGTTGATGGTTAGTAAAACCACTAGTTTCTAGAAGGGCAAGGGCAAAAGGGACACTTCATGAAACAACAAATCGTTTGCTGCTCTAGTGGAGAATCCCAAGGTTGAACCCAAACCCGAGACTAAGTGCTTCTGTAATGAGGGGAACGGTCACTGAAGTAGTACTACCCTAGATACTTGGTAGATGAGAAGGCGGGCAAGGTCGACAGAAGTATATTGGATATACATTATATGAATGTGTACTTTACTAGTACTCCTAGCAGCACTAGGTTATTAGATACCGGTTCGGTTGCTAAGTGTTAGTAACTCAAAATAAAAGCTGCGGAATAAACGGAGACTAGCTAAAGGTGAGATGACGATATGTGTTGGAAGTGTTTCCAAGGTTGATGTGATCAAGCATCGCATGCTCCCTCTACCATCGAGATTTGGTGTTTGCGTTGAGCATGATTGGATTATGTTTATCGCAATACGGTTATTCATTTAAGGAGAATAATGGTTACTTTGTTTATTTGAATAATACCTTCAATGGTCTTGCACCTAAAATGAATCTCGATCGTAGTGATACACATGTTCATGACAAAAGATATAAGATAGTAATGATAGTTCCACATACTTGTGGCACTGCCATTTGAGTCATATTAGTATAGAACGCATGAAGAAGCTCCATGTAGATGGATCTTTGGACTCAGTCGTTTTTTGAAAAGATTGAGACATGCGAACCATGTCTATTGGTATATATGCATGAAGAAACTCCATGCAGATGGATCGTTTGGACTCACTTGATTTTGAATCACTTGAGACATGCAAATCATACCACATGGGCAAGATGACTGAAAGGCCTCGTTTTCAGTAAGATGGAACAAGAGAGCAACTTATTGGAAGTAATACATTTTGATGTATGCAGTCCAATGAGTGCTGAGGCATGCAGTGGATATCGTTATGTTCTTACTTCACAGATGATTTGAGTAGATGCTGAGTGTACTTACTTGATGAAATGCAAGTCTGAATTATTGAAAGGTTCAAGTAATTTCAGAGTGAAGTTGAAGATCGTCGTGACAAGAGGATAAAATGTCTGTGATATGATCATAGAGATGAGTATCTGAGTTACGAGTTTGGCACACAATTGAGACATTGTGGAAAGTGTTTCACAATTAATACCGCCTAGAACACCATAGTGTGATGGTGTGTCCGAACATCATAACTGCACCCTATTGGATATGGTGCATACCATGATGTTTCTTATCGAATTACCACTATCGTTTATGGGTTAGGAATTAGAGACAACCGCATTCACTTTAAAAGGGGCACCACGCAATTCCGTTGAGACGACACCGTTTAGAGAAACCTAAGTTGTCGTTTCTTAAAAGTTTGGGGCTGCGATGCTTATGTGAAAAAGTTTCAGGCTGATAAGCTCGAACCCAAAGCGGATAAATGCATCTTCATAGAAAACCCAAAACAGTTGGGTATACCTCCTATTTCAGATCTGGAAGCAAAAGTAATTGCTTCTAGAAACGAGTCCTTTCTCGAGGAAAAGTTTCTCTCGAAAGAATTGAGTGGGAGGATGGTGGAGACTTGATAAGGTTATTGAACCGTCGCTTCAACTAGTGTGTAGCAGGGCACAGGAAGTTGTTCCTGTGGCACCTACACCAATTGAAGTGGAAGCTTATGATAGTGATCATGAAACTTCGGATCAAGTCACTACCAAACCTCGTAGGACGACGAGGATGCGTGCTACTTCAGAGTAGTACGTGATCCTGTCTTGAAAGTCATGTTGTTAGACAACAATGAACCTACGAGCTATGGAGAAGCGATGGTGGGCCCATATTCCGACAAATGGTTAGAAGCCATGAAATCCGAGATAAATGGATCTTTGAGAAGAAGACGGACGTGGACGGTAATGTTACCGTCTATGAAGCTCGACTTGTGGCAAAGAGTATTTCCACAAGTTCAAGGAGTTGACTACGATGAGATTTTCTCATCCGTAGCGATGCTTAAGTCCGTCGGAATCATGTTAGCATTAACTGCATTTATGAAATCTGGCAGATGGATGTCAAAACAAGTTTCCTTACCAGTTTTCGTAAGGAAAGGTTGTATGTGATACAATCAGAAAAGTTTTGTTGATCCTAAGGATGCTAAAAGGTATGCTAGCTCCAGCGATCCTTCCATGGACTAGAGCAAGCATCTCGGAGTCAGAATATACGCTTTGATGGAGTGATCAAAGTTTTTGGGTTTATACAAAGTTTGTTAGAAACTTGTATTTACAATAAACTGAGTGGGAGCGCTACAACATTTCTGATAAGTATATGTGAATGACATATTGTTGATCCGAAATGATGTAATATTTCTGGAAAGCATAAAGGGTTGTTTGAAAAGAGTTTTTCAAAGGAAGACCTGGATAAAGCTGCTTACATATTGGGCATCAAGATCTATAGAGATAGATCAAGACGCCTGATGATACTTTCAAAGAACGCACACCTTGACATGATTTTGAAAGAGTTCAAAAGAGATCAGCAAAGAAGGAGTTCTTGGCTGTGTTACAAGGTGTGAGTATTGAGTAAGACTCAAGACCTGACCACAGCAGAAGAGAGAGAAAGGACGAAGGTTGTCCCCTATGCTTCAAACGTAGGCTCTACAGTATGCTATGCTGTGTACCGCACATGAAGTGTGCCTTGCCATGAGTTGGTCAAGGGGTACAATAGTGACCCAGGAAAGGATCACATGACAGCGGTCGAACTTGTCCTTAGTAACTAGGGGACTAAGGAATTTTCTCGATTATGGAGGTGAAAAGGAGTTCGTCGTAAAGGGTTACGTCGATGCGAACTTTGACACTAATCCGGATGACTCTGGGTAGTAAACCGGATTCGTATAGTAGAGCAATTATTTGAAATGGCTCCAAATAGCGCGTGGTAGCATCCACAAGATGACATAGATATTCGTAAAGCGCACACGGATCTGAAAGGTTCAGACCCATCGACTAATAACCTCTCTCACAAGCATAACATGATCAAACCAGAACTCATTGAGTGTTAATCACATAGTGATGTGAACTAGATTGATGACTCTAGTAAACTCTTGGGTGTTGGTCACATGGTGATGTGACCTGTGAGTGTTAATCACATGGTGATGTGAACTAGATTATTGACTCTAGTGCAAGTGGGAGACTGTTGGAAATATGCCCTAGAGGCAATAATAAATAGGTTATTATTATATTTCCTTGTTCATGATAATCGTTTATTATCCATGCTAGAATTGTATTGATAGGAAACTCAGATGCATGTGTGGATACATAGACAACACCATGTCCCTAGTAAGCCTCTAGGAGACTAGCTCGTTGATCAATAGATGGTTACGGTTTCCTGACCATGGACATTGGATGTCGTTGATAACGGGATCACATCATTAGGAGAATGATGTGATGGACAAGACCCAATCATGTAGTTTGTTTGCTCAGAGCTTTTCTAATGTCAAGTATCAGTTCCTTAGACCATGAGATTGTGCAACTCCCGGATACCGTAGGAATGCTTTGGGTGTACCAAACGTCACAACGTAACTGGGTGACTATAAAGGTGCACTACAGGTATCTCCGAAAGTGTCTGTTGGGTTGGCACGAATCGAGACTGGGATTTGTCACTCCGTGTAAACAGAGAGGTATCTCTGGGCCCACTCGGTAGGACATCATCATAATGTGCACAATGTGACCAAGGAGTTGATCACGGGATGATGTGAGTTACGAAACGAGTAAAGAGACTTGCCGGTAACGAGATTGAACAAGGTATCGGGATACCGACGATCGAATCTCGGGCAAGTAACATACCGATAGACAAAGGGAATTGCATATGGGATTGATTGAATCCCCGACATCGTGGTTCATCTGATGAGATCATCGTGGAACATGTGGGAGCCAACATGGGTATCCAGATCCCGCTGTTGGTTATTGACCGGAGAACGTCTCGGTCATGTCTGCATGGTTCCCGAACTCGTAGGGTCTACACGCTTAAGGTTCGATGACGCTAGGGTTATAGGGAAAGCATGTACGTGGTTACTGAATGTTGTTCGGAGTCCCGGATGAGATCCCGGATGTCATGAGGAGTTCCGGAATGGTCCGGAGGTAAAGATTTATATATGGGAAGTCCTGTTTTGGTCACCGGAAAAAGTTTCGGGTGATATCGGTAATGTACCGGGACCACCGGGAGGGTCCCGGGGGTCCACCAAGTGGGGCCACCAGCCCCAGAAGGCTGCGTGGGCCAAGTGTGGGAGGGGACCAGCCCCAGGTGGGCTGGTGCGCCCCCCCACCAAGGCCCAAGCGCATGGGAGAGTGGGAGGGGGCAAACCCTAGGTCCAGATGGGCCTTGAGGCCCACCCTAGTGGCGCCCCCCCCCCCTCTCCTCCCCTTGGCCGCCCCCCTTGGATGGGATCTAGGGCTGGCCGCCTCCTCTTGGGGTGGGAACCCTAGAGGGGGGCGCAGCCCCCTCCCCCCCCCTATATATAGTTGAGGTTTGGGCTGCCCAAGACACATGAGAACGTCTCTCTTTCGGCGCAGCCATACCCCTCTCCCTCCTCCTCTTCTCCCGCGGTGCTTGGCGAAGCCCTGCAGGATTTCCACGCTCCTCCATCACCACCATGCCGTCGTGCTGCTGCTGGATGGAGTCTTCCCCAACCTCTCCCTCTCTCCTTGCTGGATCAAGGCGTGGGAGACGTCACCGGGCTGCACGTGTGTTGAACGCGGAGGCGCCGTGGTTCGGCGCTTAGATCGGAATCAACCGCGATCTGAATCGCTACGAGTACGACTCCTTCATCCGCGTTCTTGCAACGCTTCCGCATCGCGATCTACAAGGGTATGTAGATGCACTCCCCTTCCTCTCGTTGCTAGATTACTCCATAGATTGATCTTGGTGATGCGTAGAAAATTTTGAATTTCTGCTACGTTCCCCTACATAAGCAACCTTGATCGAGTTTTGCAGAGATGTGAAGAAATTAATCTTGTCTTGAATTGGGAGACGAAGTGCCACTTTATGGTTAATGAAGGTATTGTCTTGGGGCATAAAATTTCCGAAAGAGGTATTGAAGTTGATAAAGCTAAAGTTGATGCTATTGAAAAGATGTCGTGTCCTAAGGACATCAAAGGTATAAGAAGTTTCCTTGGTCATGCCGGTTTTTATAGGATGTTCACTAAAGACTTCTCAAAAATTTCTAGGCCTCTGACTAATCTCTTACAAAAAGATGTTCCTTTTGTCTTTGATGATGATTGTGTAGAAGCATTTGAAATACTTAAGAAAGCCTTGATTTCTGCACCTATTGTTCAGCCAGCTGATTGGAATTTACCCTTTGAAATTATGTGTGATGCTAGTGATTATGTTGTAGGCGCTGTTCTAGGACAAAGAGTTGATAAGAAATTAAATGTTATCCAATATGCTAGTAAAACTCTAGACAGTGCCCAGAGAAATTATGCTACTACTAAAAAAGAATTTTTAGCAGTTGTATTTGCTTGTGATAAGTTCAGACCTTATATTGTTGATTCTAAAGTAACTGTTCACACTGATCATGCTGCTAGTAAATATCTTATGGAAAAGAAAGATGCTAAACCTAGACTTATCAGATGGGTTCTCCTACTACAAGAATTTGATTTGCATATTATTGATAGAAAGGGAGCTAGGAGTCCCGTTGCAGACAACTTGTCTAGGTTAGAGAATGTTCTTGATGACCCACTCCCTATTGATGATAGCTTTCCTGATGAATAATTAGCTGTCATAAATGCTTCTCGTACTGCTCCATGGTATGCTGATTATGCTAATTACATTGTTGCTAAATTTATACCACCTAGTTTCACATACCAGCAAAAGAAGAAGTTTTTCTATGATTTAAGACATTACTTCTGGGATGACCCACACCTTTATAAAGAAGGAGTAGATGGTTTTATTAGACGTTGTGTACCTGAGCATGAACAGGAACAGATCCTACGCAAGTGTCACTCTGAGGCTTATGGAGGACACCACGCTGGAGATAAAACTGCACATAAGGTATTGCAATCCGATTTTGATTGGCCTACTCTCTTCAAAGATGCCCGTAAGTTTGTCTTGTCTTGTGATGAATGTCAAAGAATTGGTAATATTAGTAGACGTCAAGAAATGCCTATGAACTATTCACTTGTTATTGAACCATTTGATGTTTGGGGCTTTGATTATATGGGACCGTTTCCTTCCTCTAATGGCTATACACATATTTTAGTTGCTGTTGATTACGTTACTAAGTGGGTAGAAGCTATTCCATCTAGTAGTTCTGATCATAACACCTCTATTAAGATGCTTAAAGAAGTTATTTTTCTGAGGTTTGGAGTCCCTAGATATTTAATTACTAATGGTGGTTCACATTTTATTCACGGTGCTTTTTGTAAAATGCTTGCTTAGTATGATGTTAATCATATAATTGCATCTCCATACCACCCACAGTCTAATGGCCACGTAGAGCTGAGTAATATAGCGATCAAATTAATTTGGCAAAAGACTGTTAATAGATCTAGAAAGAATTGGTCCAAGAAACTTGATGATGCATTATGGGCCTATAGAACTCCATATAAAAATCCTATGGGTATGTCTCCGTATAAAATGGTTTATGGAAAAGCATGTCACTTACCTCTTGAACTAGAACATAAGGCATATTGGGCCACTAAAGAGCTCAATTATGATTTCAAACTTGCCGGTGAGAAGAGACTATTTGACATTAGCTCACTTGATGAATGGAGAACTCAGGCCTATGAGAATGCCAAACTGTTTAAAGAAAAGGTTAAAAGATGGCATGACAAAAGGATAAAAAAGCGTGAGTTTAATGTAGGTGATTATGTTTTCCTATACAACTCGCGTTTAAGATTTTTTGCAGGAAAACTCCTCTCTAAATGGGAAGGTCCTACGTTATCGAGGAGGTCTATCGTTCCGGTGCCATAAAATCAACAACTTCGAAGGCACAAATCCGAAGGTGGTGAACTGTCAAAGAATCAAACATTATATCTCAGGTAATCCCATAAATGTTGAAACTAACGTTATTCAAACCGTAACCCTGGAGGAATACATGAGGGACACTTTCCAGAATGTTTTAGACTCCAAAAAGAAATAGGTATGTGGTACAGTATGTAAACCGACTCCAAAACAGTTCTGATAGCAATTTTTCTCCGTTTTGGAATATTTAAGAAAATAGGAAAATAAGAAGCAGTCGGGGAAGGACACGAGGCATCCACGAGGGTGGAGGGCGCGCCCTACCCCCCTGGGCGCGCCCCCTGCCTCGTGGGCACCTCGTGTGCCCTCCGGACTCCGTTTTCTTGCACCATACGTCTTTAGGTCGGTAAAAATTCATTATATAATCTCCCGAAGGTTTTGACCACCGTACCACGCAAATATCCTCTATTTTTGTTTCGAGCTGTTTTCTGACAGATCGAGATCACCATGATGTCTCGAAGCGCCCCCAAGGACAAGTTCTTCGAGAAGGTCATCAACCCTTACCTCGCGGAGGTGCTGCAACACCCTCAAACCATCGAGATGCCTGAGGGGTTGCTGCACATCCGCGATGTTGAGGGACCAAGGAGGACCAGAAGCGTGGAGACAAGACACGAAGCAATGGAGCAACAAGTTTTCAAGTGCCAGGAGATGGTGGAACGTGGACTCGATGCCAACCACATAATGATCACGGAGTTCACCAACAACCACAAGCTAGATGCCAAGAACATTGGGGAGACCATCTTCAAGCTTCACGAGAAAATCGAGCATCTCCAAGCCCAAATCTATGACCTGCAAAACCAAAACTGTGAGTATGAATATAGATTCAAGAGGATGAGTTTGGCTGCAGATTTGAGGATCCCGGAGACTAGATCATCCTTCTATGATGGTGAGCCTAGGCCTTGGAAGATGGACAACAAGCCTACATCACCAACAACTCCATCATCACCACCTCCGAAGAAAGAGTCATAATCACTTGGGTATGGGCACTCCCCTTGGCAACTGCCAAGCTTGGGGGAGGTGCCCCGGTATCGTATCACCATCACACTCCTATCTTTACCGTTTTTCTTAGTTCGATCCTTTTGGTAATATCTTGATCTAGTAGAATAAAATTTTAGTATGATCTAGTTTTTAGTTTTGCTTTATGATCCTTCTATGTAATCGAGTCCGTGAGCTATATATAATAAAGATTAGTTTTGAGTCAAGGGCTTGATTATCTTGGTATGATCTTGAGGGAATAATAGTAAAAGGAAATAATTAAAGAATTAAAGAGATCATATTGATCTTATGGAGAGTAATGACTTCACATATAAAAGAGTGTGATGAATAAAAGTTGTTGAGAGTTGACAAACATAGTTTTGGTCATCGTTGCAACTAATAGGAAGTAATAAAGAAAGAGAGGTTCTCATATATAAATATACTATCTTGGACATCTTTTATGATTGTGAGCACTCATTAAAATATGACATGCTAAAAAGTTGATGTTGGACAAGGAAGACAACGTAATGGGTTATGTTTTCTTATATCCAAAATAAAGTATATTGTCATGGATCATCCAACATGTTGAGCTTGCCTTTCCCCCTCATGCTAGCCAAATTCTTTGCACCAAGTAGAGATACTACTTGTGCTTCCGAATATCCTTAAACCCAGTTTTGCTATGAGTGTCCACCTTACCTACCTATGGATTGAGTAAGTTCCTTCAAGTAAGTGGTGATTGTTGCATGCAATAAAATTGCTCTCTAGATATGTCTGATTTATTAGTGTGGAGAAAATAAGCTTTATACGATCTTGTGATATGGAAGAAATAAAAGCGACGGACTGCATAATAAAGGTCCTTATCACAAGTGGCAATATAAAGTGACGTTCTTTCGCATCAAGATTTTGTGCATCCAACCATAAAAGCACATGACAACCTCTGCTTCCCTCTGCAAAGGGCCTATCTTTTATTTTTATCTTATGCCTTATGCAAGAGTCATGGTGATCTTCACCTTTCCTTTTTACACTTTATCTTTTGGCAAGCACATTGTGTTGGAAAGATCCTTATATATATATATATATATATATATATATATATATATATATATATATATATATATATATATATCCAATTGGATGTAAGTTATCATAAACTATTATTGTTGACATTACCCTTGAGGTAGAAGGTTGGGAGGCAACACTATAAGCCCCTATCTTTCTCTGTGTCCGATTAAAACTCCATACCCATAAGTATTGCGTGAGTGTTAGCAATTGTGAAAAACTAAATGATAGTTGAGTATGTGGACTTGCTGAAAAGCTCTTATATTGACTCTTTCCGATGTTATGATAAATTGCAATTGCTTCAATGACCGAGATCATAGTTTGTTAGTTTTCAATGAAGTTTCTAATTCATACTTGACATTGTGAATAAATTGTTACTTTAGCATAAGAAATCATATGACAATATATATATATATGTTGCTATTATAAGAATGATCATGATGCCCTCATGTCTGTATTTTATTTTATCGACACCTCTATCTCTAAACATGTGGACATATTTTTCGTTATCGGCTTCCGCTTGAGGACAAGCAAGGTCTAAGCTTGGGGGAGTTGATACGTTCATTTTGCATCATGTTTTTGTATCGATATTTATTGCATTGTGGGCTGTTATTACACATTATGTCACAATACTTATGCATATTCTCTCTTATTTTACAAGGTTTACACGAAGAGGGAGAATGCCGGCAGCTAGAATTCTGGGCTGGAAAAGGAGCAAATATTAGAGACCTATTCTGCACAACTCCAAAAGTCCTGAAACTCCACGAAAGTCAGTTTTGGAAATTATAAAAAATATTGGGCGATGAAAGCACCAGAGGGGGGGCACCCACCATCCATGAGGGTGGGGGCATGCCCTACCCCCCTCGGCGCGCCCCCTGCCTCGTGGGCCCCCTGGCAGGCCTCCGGTGCCCATCTTTTGCTATATGAAGTCTTTCGCCCTGGAAAAAATCAGAATGAAGCTTTCGGGAAGAAGCGCCGCCGTCTCAAGGCGGAACCTGGCGAAACCAATCTAGGGCTCCGGCGGAGCTGTTCTGCCAGGCAAACATCCCTCCCGGAGGGGGAAATCATCACCATCATCATCACCATCGATCCTCTCAGCCGGAGGGGGTCAATCTCCATCAAGATCTTCACCAGCACCATCTCATCTCAAACCCTAGTTCATCTCTTGTATCCAATCTTTGTCTCAGAGCCTTAGATTGGTATCTATGGGTTGCTAGTAGTGTTGATTACTCCTTGTAGTTGATGCTAGTTGGTTTATTTGGTGGAATATCATATGTTCAGATCCTTTATGCATATTAATACCCCTCTGATTATGAACATGAATATGATTTGTGAGTAGTTACGTTTGTTCCTGAGGACATGGGAGAAGTCTTGCTATAAGTAGTCATGTGAATTTGGTATTTGTTCGATATTTTGATGAGATGTATGTTGTATTTCCTCTAGTGGTGTTAGGTGAACGTCGACTACATGAAACTTCACCATTATTTGGGCCTAGGGGAAGGCATTGGGAAATAATAAGTAGATGATGGGTTGCTAGAGTGACTGAAGCTTAAACCCTAGTTTATGCGTTCCTTCGTAAGGGGCTGATTTGGATCCATATGTTTCATGCTATGGTTAGGTTTACCTTAATACTTCTTTTGTAGTTGCGGATGCTTGCAAGAGAGGTTAATCATAAGTGGGATGCTTGTCCAAGGAAGGGCAGTACCCAAGCACCGGTCCACCCACATATCAAATTATCAAAATAACGAACGTGAATCATATGAATGTGATGAAAACTAGCTTGACGATAATTCCCATGTGTCCTCGGGAGCGCTTTCCTTTATATAAGAGTTTGTCCAGGCTTGTTCTTTGCTACACAAAGGATTGGGCCACCTTGCTGCACCTTGTTTACTTTAGTTACTTGTTACCCGTTACAAATTACCTTATGACAAAACTATCTGTTACCGATAATTTCAGTGCTTGCAGAGAATACCTTACTGAAAACCGCTTGTCATTTCCTTCTGCTCCTCGTTGGGTTTGACACTCTGACTTATCAAAAGGACTATGATAGATCCCCTATACTTGTGGGTCATCAGTCTTGAGCACGGCTCGGGTAGTCTTGTGACTTTGCTTCCTCTTCTGTCCCGCCAAGCGCGGCTGCGGGTGCGTGGTTGCGACTGCCCGCGCACAAGTAAAGGGGTGCAAAAAGGACCCCTACTTTTGTACACCGACACCCAAGCTTGAGCTTTTGTGTCTCCTTAATTCCTTTTATACCATGGTTTCCCTAAATCTTAAAAACTTGATCCACACAAAACTCAACAAGAACTCGTGAGATAAGTTAGTATAAACCAATGCAAAACCTCATCATTCTCTACTGTAGCAAACCACTAAAATTATTATTCAACATTGCATACTAAATGCCTCTGCATATTTAATACTCCTATCCTCGAATAGAGTCATTAAACAAGAAAACATATGCAAACAATGCAAACATAACATCAATCTGCCAAAACAGTACAGTCTGTAAAGAATGCAAGAGTATCAATACTTCTTTAACTCCAAAAATTATGAAAATTTACCACACTGTAGAGAATTTATCGGAGCTTATTTTGCAAAATGTTTCAACATTTTAGCACATTTTGACTTTTCTAGGGAATTTTTGCAACAGCGATAAGCTTTCTGTTTTGAAACAGCAACATGTAGACTTGCAAAATAAGCATGGTAAAGGCTATCCTTGACATTTTTATTGAAAAGAAAGATGCAAAACATTATTCTAAATAACAGCAAGCAAATCCTAACAAAATAAAATGACGCTCCAAGCAAAACACATATCGTGTGATGAATAAAAATATAGCTCCAAGTGAGGTTACCAATAATGTTATAGACGAAAGAGGGGATGCCTTCCGGGGCATCCCCAAGCTTAGTTGCTTGGATATTCGTTGAATATTACCTTGGGGTGCCTTGGGCATTCCCAAGCTTAGGGTCTTGTCACTCCTTATTCTCCTCATATCGATATCTCACCCAAAACTTGAAAACATCAATCACACAAAACATAACGGAACTTCGTGAGATAGGTTAGTATGATGAAGAGCAAACCATTTCACTTTGGTACTGTCAAAGACAAGATTCATAATTGTTTTCACACAATGCCTACTTTAGCATATCATTTCCACAATTTATATTGAGCAATATAAGCCATAGAAACTAAGAAACAAGCAAACTATGCATTGAAAACAGAATCTGTCAAAAACAGAACAGTCTGTAGTAATATGTACTCCAACCATATTTCTTCTACTCCAAAAATTCTGAAAAATTAGGACAACGTAGAGAATTTGTATATCTATCACTTGTAAAAAACTTTCTGTTTTTGCACAGAATGAAGTCAACTATCGTCCACACTATCCCAAAGGCTTTACTTGGCACTTTATTGAAACAAAATTTATAAAACATGGTTACTACAGTAGCATAATCATGTGAACACACAAAAACATTAGGTAAAAGTGTTGGGTTGTCTCCCAACAAGCACTTTTCTTTAAAGCCTTTTTAGCTAGGCATGATGATTTCAATGATGCTCGCATAAAAGATAAGAATTGAAACATAAAGAGAGCATAATGAAACACATGGCAAGCACATTTAAGCCTAACCCGCTTCCTATGCATAGGGATTTTGTGAGCAAACAATTCATGGGACCAAGAATCAACTAGCATAGGAAGGCAAAACAAGTGCAACTTCAAAACTTTCAACATAAAGAAAGGAAACTTGATATTATTGCAATATGTAAGAGCATATGTTCCTCTCTCATAATAATTTTCAGTAGCATCATGAATGAAGTCAACAATATAGCTATCACATAAACCATTCTTTTCATGACACGAAAGCATAGAAACTTATTACTCTCCACATAAGCAAATTTCTTCTCATCAATAGTAGTGGGAGCAAACTCAACAAAATAACTATCATGAGAGTGAAAATTAAAATCATGATGACAAGTTTATGGTTATCATTATTCTTTATAGCATACATGTCATCACCATAATCATCATAGATAGCAACTTTGTTATCATAGTCAATTGAAGTCTCATCCAAAATGGTGGATTCATCACTAAATAAAGTCATGACCTCTCCAAATCCACTTTGATCATTATAATCATCATAAATATGAGGCATGCAATCATCTATTTATATATAAAAAGTGCTTTATGGGCTAACTAGAAAAAAGATAATTAGTCTACAAATTCTCAGAAAAATTAGAAACATCCGTCCCTTTATTTAATAGATAAAACATTTATAGCCATTAGATTAGTATTAAGTGAAATTACCACCGATGCCATTACAGTGGAATAACGTGGCCCTTCTCTATAGCTTGGAGCCCTAGAAGGCTAGACGTGCAATTAATCTGATGGCCATGCTACATGCATGCAAAGCATCAATGCATGATGCAATGAATCTGGTTCCTCACGTCCTGTTCCAATCTGGAGTGCTCGGTGCGGAGGGAAGATGGAGCACGTCATGTTCCGATCTGGAGTGCTACGTGCGCACAGAAGATGGAGCACACACCCATGGATCACGTCCTGTTCCGATCTAGAGTGCACCGTGGGGAGGAAGATAGAGCAGGCACCAATATAATGGATATGATCGTGGCAGGGCAGCGGCATTGACGACGACGGCAAGGACAAAAAGGCATTGGTTTGGGAGATCTCCTTCGGCTGTATAACTTCATGTGCACTACTTTGCTTCGTTCGTTCCCCATCAGGGCATGCCAAATTAAACTAACTCCAAACTGTAAGTCTGTTTGATCCTTGCATGTTTTGACGTTTTCAGTACATTGACCTTCGTTTGTACATCTGACTGATCCGTTCTCGCTATAGACATGTCCAACGATTTCGGCTCTCAGACATGAACGTGAAGAGAATACGAGAGATTTCCCTATCATTACCATGCAGGGAAAATAGACTCCACTGTGACAAGGTTTTCATGTGGGCACGTGATTTCTTTAGCTTGCTTTGTTTATTCGGCTTCCATTTTCTGTACCAAAAAGAAAATAAGACAAAACCTTTTGTCTTAGTACGTGCTGCTTAATTAGGCTGAGGATGGATGGATTGTCGATAGCCGATGGATCTGCGCTAAGTAGTTATATCAAATTTCAGTAAGCAACTATTTTGCATGGTATAGTACTGATAAGATGGCATTAGTTTGAAAAGGTTTTAGAACGCAAATTAAATTGTTCTCCATCAGGATGTCTCCCCAAAAATGAGCTAATGGCCTTCCAGTAAGTTATTCGTGATTGATATGTACGACTGTTTTTGTATACATCTATATATTCGTAGTGTTGTCATGGATAACATCATTCGACGAGTTCAAACTGGGACGAGATATTTGTTCATCGTTGTGTTCCATTATTACCACATTTTTTTGTTACGTCACAGGTGGTTTGGCAGTGATATCAATCAAGGCTTTTTGGCACCGTTTCAGGTCAGAAAAAAGAGAGAAGTGGCTCATAAACAAAGTGTGCTCAACATCCGGCTTTAAGAGATTGGATGCAGGTGAGGAAATGAAATATTAAGATCACTGAATGGTGAATCCAGGACGAAAGGGTTATTCAACTTTTTTATACAATGAGAAGAAAATTTTCATGCAGTTCCAAATTACATGATGCTTAAGAGATAAACACAGTCTAAGATGGAGGTGTGATCTTTATCTTTTTTAAATGGTAGTATAAATAAATTAATGTTGAATTATTTTCACACGGAAAATCTGCTGGAACTATTTTGACATGGTCATCTTAGTAACCTCTTTGAATAATAATAATTAAAGTTTAAAAATGATTGAATGTCTGCAACAACTTAGTTTGTTTTGGAAGAGTAGAACTAACACCATAAGTTGTATTCAGTTTGATCCTTGCAGGTCTTACGTTTTCAGTATATGGACCTTTGTTTGTACATCTAAATGATCCGTCGTCCCAATAGACATGTTCAATGATTTCGGCTCTCGCAGATGAGCATGAAGAGAAGACGTGAGATTTCCCTATTATTACCATGCAGGGAAAAGAGCTTCCATTGTGACAAGGTTTTCAAGTGGGCACGTGATTTCTTTAGCTTTCTTTGTTTCTTCGGCTTCCATTTTTTGTGCCACAAAGAAAATAAGGCAAAAGATATTGCCTTGGTACGTGCTGCTTAATTAGTCGGAGGATGGATGGATGGATTTATTGATGGCCGGTGGATCAGCACTAAGTAGTTATATTGAATTTAAAAAGGAAACTATTGTGCACGGTACAATACTGATAGCATGGCGTTAGTTCGGCAAGGTTTAAGAACGCAAATAAAATTTATCTCCATCAGGATGCCTCCCCAAAAATAAGCTAATTGCCTTCGAGTCAATTATTCATGATTGATATTTAGACTGTTTCTGCATACATCTATATATTCGCAGTGTTGGCATGGATAACATCATTCGACAAGTTCATAGTGGGACAGGATCTTAGTCCATCGTTATGTTCCATTATTACCACTTTATTTTGTTACCTCACAGGTGGTTTGGCAGTGATATTAAGCGAGTCTTTTTGGCACCGTTTCAGGTCAGAAAAAGAGAGAAGTGGCTCATAAACAATGTGTGCTCAATGTCTGGCTTTAAGAGATTGGATGCAGGTAAGCAAATGAAAGATGAAGATCACTTAATGGCGAATCCAGGACAAAAGGTTCTTCAACTTCTTTTACACACCCGTCAATAAGAAGAAACTTCTCATGCAGTTACAAATTACATGATGCTTAAGAGATAAACAGAGTCTAAGATGGAGGTGTTTTTTTATCATTTTTAAATGGTAGTGTAAATTAATTAATGTTGTATTATTTTGACATAGAAAATCAGCTGGTACTGTTTTGACATGGTCAATCTTAGTAACCTCTTTGAATAATAATAATTAAACTTTAAAACGAGTGAATTTCTCGAGCAACTTAATATGTTTTCGAACAATAGAAGTAACACTGTAAGTTGTATTCAGTTTAGTGAAAATTGTGAATGGATAATCACTTCGAATATCCCGAGGAAAAAATTAATTCTGAAAGAAAGTAAACTGACATGTGTTATTTCAGTTTGCATTTTCTATCTAATGTGCCTTCTACCACGTCCATTTTTCTATAATACTCCAATATCTTCTTCTTTTGATGGTATGTTTCATTTGGTACATTTTTGTTGTCTCTTCTAATGGTACCATTTACGTGTATATGGCACATATAAATTATTTCCATAAAAGATAAAAAGGCATTCGTCATGACATTTCTGGTAGTAGGCCACTGCTCAAAGGTTTGGACACTGTTCCGTCCTTAGCGATGAGCAGTCACCCATATTTACTTCTACCCCTAGAAGGGCATGTGGTCGAGGTCTGCTCTTAAAAACACATATCTAGGTTGATAATTTACATTTTAATGCAGTTTTTTTCTGCAACGGGTTGTCTATGTAGATATCTTAATTGTGAAAGATCTTATATTTGTGTGTTACAACTCATCAGGTGTCTCCAATTCCAGCCGAATATATGTCTCTACGTAAATGTAATATATGGATCAAATAGCATATACTATGCATATATGATCAATGGTAATATATGTTCTATTTCTTGAGTTGAATATGATGTATAATGGAACATGGCCGAAAATGGGAACATTGTTACACGCTTAAGCATATATGATCATCATTGTTATTCTTATCAATATATATAGGACATTAATATGCTAATACCAAGAAACAAACCATCCCTATTAACTTAAACTTACAACTTTAAGCATCCCAATTTTTGACATATTAGAAATCATGCAACTAATGTTAACCATCATATAACATGAGAAATGTTGCTAAATATCCAAAAAAAGTAACTCTTGCTCAGATACATTATTTTTTCGTTCATATCTACTGTATAAATTTTATTAAACATGAGTATCTATTTACAATGTTAAAAAAATTCAAGTTGTGCATGTCCTACTACAACAAAACGTACTATATCAATGGTGATAACTATCCAACTTTTTTTCCTTTCTAAGATCAATTCACTCATATTTGTTGTAAGAATTATTGAAACTTTAGTAAGAAATATTTATACTTGAGAGTAACTCAATTTTCAATGTTAAATCAATAAAGATCTTATATTTGTAATAGCTCAATATAAATTATAGATGTGCCAATGTTAATATAATGCCAGTAATAACATTTATGTTTCAAAATGAGAATATGGTGTCTGAAAAAGTGAATTTGTTCAGAATTTTAGAGAAAAAACTTATTTGCTTCTACTATCGATGTATAAATAGAAGTTGGGATTGGTCAAAAGAAACCAACTTGACTAGATTTTTGTTCAAAAATATTTCATCATTCCACAGAATATGTAAGTGTGAGCAATAATTCATACAATTGTCAATTTAGTATCTTCGATATTTTCATATAAGATATCTTGTATTTTCGAACAAAGTGATTAAATGACAGGCATGCATATGATATGTAAGATAAAAATATTCAATGGCCTAACTGTCAGTGCAGATGAAGTATTTTATCACACAAATCTAATATTGTGTACTCATGTAATTTAAAACACAAACTAACACCTCACGAGATCTGCACTTAGTTATGTGTACTAATATATTGCCACACACAACTCCAAATGCAATCCACATTATTACCTATGAAAACATAAAAAAAATTATTGTTTAAACATTTTTGCATGATAAAAATGATGTCCCCGCATTAAATGCAGCCTATGAGATTTTATATTCACATTTCAGTCTCAATTTTACTTTACACAAAACAAATAGTATGTTCTCAATATAAACTTTGTAAAGTCCTAGCCCGCGCATCGAGCGGGCCAATTTGCTAGTTATAACAAATTTGCACATCAAATCTTGGGGGACTAAAAATATCATCTTCATCAAACATAGCATCCCCAAGCTTATGGCTTTGCATATCATTAGCATCATGGATATTCAAAGAATTCATACTAACAACATTGGAATCATGCTCATCATTTATATCAAACATTCTATTGAATTCTTCTTCTATCAATTGAGCACAATTTTCATTTCCATCATTTTCACGAAATACATTATAAATATGAATAATATGATGCAACCTCAATTCCATTTTTTTGTAGTTTTCTTTGTATAAACCAAACTAGTGATAAACAAGAAACTAAAATATTCAATTGAAAGATCTAAGATATACCTTCATGCACTCACCTCCTCGGCAACGGCGCCAGAAAAGAGCTTAGTTGACGGGGTGTGAGTGCCGCTTACCTAGCTTCTCCGGCAACGGCGCCAAAAAAGAGCTTGATGTCTACTATGCAACTTTATTCTTTTAGACACGTATTGGGCCTCCAAGCGCAAAGTTTTGTAGGACAGTAGCAATTTTCCCTCAAGTGGATGACCTAAGGTTTATCAATCCGTCGGAGGCGTAGGATAAAGATAGTCTCTCTCAAACAACCCTGCAACCAAATATTAAAAAGTCTCTTGTGTACCCAACACACCAAATACAATGGTAATTTGTATAGGTGCACTAATTCGGCGAAGAGATGGTGATACAAGTGTAATATGGATAGTAGATATTGATTTTTGTAGTAGGAACAATAAAAAACAGCAAGGTAGCAATTGATAAAACGGAGCACAAACAGTATTGCAATGCTTGAAAATGATGCCTAGGGTCCGTAATTTCACTAGTGCAATCTCCCAACAATGCTAATACAATTGGATCACATAACCATCCATCAACGTGCGATGAAGAATCACTCCAAAGTTCTAGCGGAGAACATAAGAAGAAATCGTTTGAAGGGTACAAAACCACCTCGAAGCTATTCTTTCCGATCGATCTATCAAGAGTTCGTACTAAAATAGCACCAAAAAATTTCAGATCATAATACTCAATCCAACACAAAGAACCTCAAAGAGTGCCCCAAGTTTTCTACCGGAGAAACAAAGACAAGAACATCAACTCCTATGCGTAGATTACCCCAATGTCACCTCAGGAATCCGCGAGTTGAATGCCAAAACATATATCAAGTGAATCAAAATAATACCCCATTGTCACCACGGGTATTCATATGCAAGACATATATCAAGTGCTCTCAAATCCATAAAAGTATTCAATCCGATAAAACGAAATCTCAAAGGGAAAACTCAATTCATCACAACAAGATAGAGAGGGGAAAACACCATATGATCTGACTATATTATCAAAGCCCGCGATTCATCAAGATCGTGAAACCTCAAGAACACGAGAGAGAGAGGGATTAAACACATAGCTATCGGTACAAACCGTTAGCCCTGAGGGTGGACTACTCCCTCCTCATCATAGTGGCCGTTGGGATGATGAAGATGGCCACCGGTGATGATTCCCCCCTCCGGCAGGGTGCCGAAATGGGGTCAAGATTGGTTTCTCGTGCATACGGAGCCTTGCGGCGGCGGAATTTCTGATCTAGGGTTAACCCTGAGGGTTTTTGGAATATTTGATAATTTATAGGGCAAAGACGGGGTGCGGGACGCCACCAAGGTGGGCACAACCCACCTGGCGCACCTGGGCCCCCAGGCGCGCCCTGGTGGGTTGTGCCCCCTCGGGGCAGCCCCCAGGTGCTTCTCTGGCCCACTGGATGTCTTTTGGTCCATAAAAATCCACAAAAACATCCGCGGTGTTTGGACTCCGTTTGATATTGATTTCCTACGATGTAAAAACAAGAAAAAAAACAGCAACTGGCACTGGGCACTGGGTCAATAGGTTAGTCACAAAAAATGATATAAAGTTGCTATAAAATAATTGTAAAACATCCAAGAATGATTATATAATAGAATGAATACTTTATAAATTATAGATACGTTGGAGATGTATCAAGAGCCCACGGGCCGGCATGCAGGTCTCTATAGTCTTTGATCTCGGCAAGAAACTCAATTTTCTCACGATCCAACTGCAGACCATAGACCCCAGTTAGCCACTAAACTTCACCCACCATTGGTTTTCACCAAGGTCGTGAGGGTGTTCTCCATCCTATGCACATTTGACAAGAATACCACAGTATGAATCCCAGACAAATAGTATGCCCCCACGTATTCCCATGGCTGGGAGATAAAGAAACATGTCAAGTCTATTGCCAAAGCACTCACGCACGAGTTGATCTGTTACAACCTCCACCTTGGTCTCTTGGAGACAAACAATGCTCTCACTCACCAAAGATAAGAGCTGGAAGACGGCACTTCGTCTAGCTGGGGCATTTAGACCTCTCACATTCCACACAACAAGTGCCACCAAGAATGGCATGCTACAAACCAACACACTGTCCCTCCAAGCCAGTAATCGAGCTAGGCTCGGGCTCCCATCCATACAGTGCATGTACAACCGCGATTTGTGTGGAGGAGAGAGGCTTGGAGAACATAAGCCTGAAGAGCCTCATCATCGATCTACTCTCCTAATGCGCCAAACCCAGCCTGGAAACAAGCACACGCTCATGTATTGGAATTCCCTCCTCCCCACGCTTGCACCGAGCTACGTGAGCATTGCGTCTAGGCGTGAACCCCATCGGGACGACGTTCCTCTTCTTGCAAGTGCAATTGTAAGGCCGCGGTAACACCGATGTGGTTTTTTTGTGCATGGAAAACCAAAAAAGCACCGTGCATGAATCCCCCACACCACGACTAGCACTGGAGGGGCCACCAGACAGTGGGACAGCAAAAGTTTGCAGTGGGAATCCACATGCATGAGGAGTAGATGGGCAGGACTCATTTGCATGAGAAAGCACGTCCGACGCGCGCTCGTCCTCTTCCGCGCAGCCACTCATGTGACCTTGGGCATCCTGGCCCACCATGACCTCGATGCGCGGGTTGTCATTTCCTCCCTCAGTCATCAACTCAGCTCGACATCCCATCCTCAACTCCGTTTGTTGCAAGCATACACGGTTGTTGTGACCACACATCATAGGATAAACTGCAATGAGAAAAATACAATACAAGTTTATTTTGCTAAGGAAATTTGAATATTTGTAGAGAAAATATTTTGGATATCTCGTCCTTCGTTTTCAGAAAAATCTTGAGACTACATATGTGTTCTTTGAAATGGTCTTGAAACTACATTTGCGACGAGTCGATGACCGTGACATGTATAAACTTTCAAAAAAATACACCAGCTACAGAAAAGTTCATAGGTACGCCGTCGTTGCTCACACTAGCCAGCTCATGCATGTTAGCATGTTATATAGGAACGTAAACCATTCAATTTCCCAAAGAAGATGATATCTCTTGAACTTGACTCTCTTTTGAAAAACACATTATGCATGTGCTCATACACATGCATATATATACTCACCCTATGAACACATACACACTCATCTTATCCTTTTGACCATCTTTGAATCATCTTGTTTTGTAGGCCAGCTACCTCTGATTCAGAGTCGGGATAAACCTAGCATGAGGAAACCAGCCGCCGCAACCAAAAAACCGCATCCTTTGGCTGCTTCTCTCCTCCCCACTGCCAGCAGCAGCCTCCTACCGGGCAGCCGATGGCAGCGGGGTCTCTAGGTCGTGTCCCATTCCTCTCTTGCCATCGCTCCCTTCCCATCAAGACTTCCGAGTCTCAGAACTTGGTGATGGTGGCTGCAGCGCACATCCCTGGAGCTGACCGTGCAATGTTGTAGTACACCTGCTGCTAGCCGATGTCACATAACATATGGAACTCATGCTTCGCCTTGCTTTCGTGCCCCATCTCCAGGAACTGAAGGTATGACATTGCAACACTTCCCTTGCTGGCCAGCAGCATATGACAGTTGCATGGTAAATGGACTACGGTTGTCCCGCCTTAGGCTATAGGTTGTTGCTCATTGCTTGCCTCATGCTAATCCAAGTAAGCTTGGAAGCGCCTCGCTGTGGTGCGGTGGCCACTGAAAGTTGTTCGTGAGGGTTCCTCCCTTCAGATCTGATGGTTGACTTCAGTGTTGAGATGCAAAAGATGAACAACGGCTGGACATGGAGGGATGGGTGTGCGGTGGCGGGGATCACATCTCATGCACTTGCTGGTTGTGGAAAAATGGTGGTGACAACACATGACTGGCAACAATGGTGGTGCTACTCGAGCTTCAGGGTGAAATCCTAGGTCTGACCCAAGGTGATTATATCTGGTAATGGAGATGTTTTTACATCCTTACCTTATTGAAGGCGTTGCTCAGATTGGTTCTTTAGGGTAAAAAATTAGATTCTGGCCTTGGGTGGTTGGATCTAGTGGCGGTGGCACTTGAACTTTGCTCCCTTCCTGAAGGGGTTGTTGTTGAAAAAACCCGTCTTCTATATGGTGTCATGAGATGGTTGGTGTGGATATGGCCATTGTTGTAGTTTGTTAATCGTGGATCTGATCACTTTGGTGTTTTTTTCATTTTCCTTTTCTCGCCCCTATGCATAATTTTGGCCTTATACGACATTGCTATTTGCTGCTGTATTTTTTATATGTGTGCGTGATACGTCCAATTTGCATCATATTTTTCTACTGTTATTTATAGTGTTTTTAATCAATATAACACTTTGTGGAGCAATTCTAATGTCTTTCCTCTCTTAATTTGCAAGATTTACATGAAGAGGGAGACTGCCGACAGCTGGAATTCTGGACCTGAAAAAGCTATGTCAGAGATACCTATTTTGCACATCTCCAAATGAGCTGAAATTTCACGGAGAATTATTTTGGAATAAATTAAAATACTGTAAGAAAGAAATACCAGAGGGGGCACCCAGGTGCCCACGAGGCATGAGGGCGCCCCCTGGTGGCTCGTGGGGCCCCTGGACAGCCTCCGGTGTCCATCTTCTGGTATATAAGCCCATTTGCCCTAGAAAAAAATAAGGAGATGACTTTTGGGACGGAGCACCGCCGTCTCAAGGCGGGACTTGGGCAGGAGCACTTTTGCTCTCTGACCGAGCGATTCCGCCGGGGATACTTCACTCCGGGAGGGCAAGATCGAAGCCATCGTCATCATCAACAACCCTCTCATCGTGGGAGGATCAATCTTCATCAACATATTCACCAGCACCTTCTCATCTCAAACCCTAGTTCATCTCTTGTATCTTTGTATAAAAACCTTGGATTGGTACCTGTAGGTTGCTAGTAGTGTTGTTTACATCTTGTAGTTGATGCTAGTTGGTTTATTTGGTGGAAGATTATATGTTCAGATCCATTATAATATTCAATACCCATCTGATCTCGGACATGAATATGATTTCTGAGTAGTTACTTTTGTTCTTGAGGGCATGGGAGAAGTCTTGTCATAACTAATCGTGTGAATTTGGTATTTGTTCGATTTTTTGATGATATGTATGTTGTTGTTTCCTTTAGTGGTGTTATGTGAACATCGAGTACATGACACTTCACCATCTTTGGGCCTAAGGGAATATGGATTGTGGAGTAGTTATTAGAGTGATAGAAGCTTAAACCCTAGTTTATGCCCTATTCCGTAAGGGGCTGATTTGGATCCATATGTTCCATGCTATGGTTAGATTTATCTTAATTCTTCTTTCATAGTTGCGGATGCTTGCGAGAGGGTATAAGTGGGAGGCTTTTTAATTAAAGTAAGAACAACACCGAAGCACCGGTCCACCCACATATCAAATTATCAAAGTAGCAAACGCGAATCAAACAAACATGATGAAAGTGACTAGCCATGTGTCATCAAGAACGCTTTGCTTATTATAAGAGATTGTTTTGGCCTGCCCTTTGCTACAAAAAGGATTGGGCTACCTTGCTGCAGTTTTTGTTACCGTTACTACTTATTGCTCGTTACAACTTATCTTGCTATCAAACTACTCGTTACCGATAATTTCAGTGCTTGCAGAAAATACCTTGCTGAAAACCGCTTATCATTTCCTTCTGCTCCTCGTTGGGTTCGACACTCTTACTTATCAAAAGGACTACAATGGATCCCCTATACTTGTGAGTCATCAGTGCGTTGTTGTAGGTTGTGTGCATCCCAGCTATGCAGAGACCGAGTGTGTATTCACTATGTTTGAATCCTCTTAATGATTCATTTTGAGCTAATAAAATCTGGTCTTTGTTGAAAAATGAGTAGCTCTAAGTGACTAAGCCAACAACTCTGAGATTGAAAAAAATATCACCACATGCATCTCAAATATTCCGTTTATATGAGACACATATATATCAAAACTGGGTTTGATCTCTGTTGAAACTAGATGATACCCCACACGCTGTTGCAAAAATCGCTTACAATGTATTTCAATGAGATTTAGTTATACAAACATGAATATTTAAACAAATAACTTAATACTTCCTCCCCTCCGTTCCGAAATAATGTCAGACTGAAACCACGACACCTATTTTGGAACGGAGGTAGTAACTAAGACTGAAATACATCTATTCTAAAATATTTATTGAGTAGAGGTAGCATAATGTAATTAAAAATATTGAATTTTTTTGCATGTGTGGTTGCATGTGAGGTAGGCCTTGTCCTATACATGTTGAGGTAACATAGTTGCATGCTAACATAAATATGTTAGTGGGGATCTACTTAGTTATAGTAGATGAGGGTACAATCACCCTTCTAACTATTCATCTATGATTGATTATCGCTCCTGATCCCCACTTGTACTTTGCAATTGAAAACATATCAGATCTAGATTTTTACACGCAGATGTGTTGGACTATTGAAAAATAAAGATACCTATACCTAATAATAAAGGGAGGTGTGTTTCTCCTTTTTTTGGTCCATTCACCTATATTAATATTTTTGTCACATTTTTTGTGTATGTCTCTTTGCTAGAGTAAGACACATTTTTCCAGATCATTTTTGTTTCTAATAAATTATTACTCTTGTATAATTATAGTTGACTGAATTCCCATTTCATAGGAGCGAATGGGTGAAAAGCTCTCGACCTTATCCTATTAGTTTAAACTTGAGACAATTAAAACATATTAAAGAGTGATGAGTACATGGATGCTGATTTTTTTAATATGGTTGTGCGGATAATAGCATGCCACGACGTCCAGCTTGCTAGAGACGTCCCAGTACACTATATGGATCTACGATTCTGTGTAAGTTATTATAATCACATATTACGTTTTGCCTCGTTCTACTAATGGTTTATTATATTATGTCTATATCCCACTATGCACGAGTCCCATGTCATTGTGACGGTACGGACATTGCTATGTTGGCACAACTATTTGATAGCTAGTCTGATAGTAATGAGTATCATATCTCAGAATGTGATAAGGTAAGATTTGAATTCAAAATCATTGTTTATTTGGTCTTAATGAATGATAATCATCGATGTATTTCTAAATGTATGCATCATCGCAGATTTTATTGCCTTGTGATATTCTTGCACTACAGGAATCAGCTACTTTGCCGTCTGCCACGGCGGACGGAAAAGGCAAGGATGGCGGACGGCAAAGGCCTTTGCCGTCTGCCGCGGACGGCAAAAGGCTCCGGCAAAGTAGGCTACGGTAAAGAGCTTCTTTGCCGTCTGCTTTCTGAAGCGGACGACAAAGGGGCCTTTGCCATCAGCAGCTGACAGCAAAGAAAGCCGACGGCAATAAATGTGATGTTAGTCTGTTAGGCGGCTAACGGCAGCCTTTGCCGTCCGCCGCTGACGGCAAAGAGCATCCGGCCTTTGCCGTCCGCCGAATGACGTCAGCTGGACGTCACTTTGGGATAAGCCTTTGCCGTCTGCCACTCTAGGCAAAGCCTTTGCCGTCCGCCGCTGCGTGGCTTCTTTGCCGTCTGCGGCAGACGGCAAAGGCGCATTTGCCATCAGCGGCTGACGGCAAAGGTGCCTCTTTTTCTGTTTTTTTAAATCCAGCAATTTTCACAGCAAATATATGACATATATATATTTCACAGGGCTATTTAACAGCAAACATATGACATATCTAGCAAATAAGTTTCATCGTGCATGCATATATAGTTCCATCCATTCATACATAGCAAGTTGCACATACACATTGTTCCATCCATACATATTACAATGCAAAGTTTCATCAAGATAGCAAGTTCCATCATAGCAAGCTAGAAGAATACTAGAGGAGAATGAAAGAAAAAACAAGCACTCCATCATAGCAAGCTAGCTTCCGTGAAGTGAATGAAATCTGCAAAAAGGCAAATAAGAAAGTTAGAAAAAGGTGACTAGAAGAAGAAGTATATGCCATTTATGAGCTAACTTAGGTGAAATGGATCATTTATGAGCTAACTTAGTTGAAATGGATCGTTTATGAGCTAACCTAGGCGAAATAGATCGTTTATGAGCTAACTTAGGTATAATGCATCATTTTAGAGCTAACCTAGGTAAGATGGGTCATTTTGGAGCTAACCTAGGTGAAATGGATCGTTTTTTAGCTAAGTTAGGTGAAATGGATCGTTTATGAGCTAACCTAGGTGAAATAGATCGTTTATGAGCTAACTTTGGTAAAATGCATCATTTTAGAGCTAACCTAGGTGTGATGGGTCATTTTGGAGCTAAACTAGGTAAAATGGATCGTTTATGAGCTAACCTAGGTGAAATGGATCGTTTATGAGCTAATCTAGGTAAAATGGGTCATTTTAGAGCTAACTTGGGTAAAATGCATCATTTTGGAGCTAACCTAGGTAAGATGGGTCATTTTGGAGCTAACCTAGGTAAAATGGGTCATTTTAGAGCTAACATAGGTAAAATGGATCATTTTGGAGTTAGTCTAGGTAAAATGGGTCATTTTAGAGCTAACTTGGGTAAAATGGATCATTTATGAACTAACTAAGGTATAATGGGTCATTTTAGAGCTAACTTGTAAAATGGATTGTTTATGAGCTAACTAAGCTAATTATGCCATTTTTGACATAAGTAAGCTAAGTACATGTCATTATTGAGCAAACCTAGTTAACTAAGCATACTAGAGCTAACTTCGGTCATTTTGGAGGAAACAAAGCTAAGTATAGATCGTTTTAGAGCTAACTTAGGTAAAATGGATGTTTTTGGAGGTCAGTAAGCTTATTAAGTCATTTTGGAGGAAAAGAAGCTAACTCTAGGTCATTGTGGTAAGCATATTGGAGGAAATAAGGCTAAGTCTAGGTCTTTATACATTTGTTAAGCAAAACACTAGAAGAAACTTACCAGCACCCACCATCTTTCAACACCTGCCATGACAAAGAGTAAACGAAATTAGTACAACATAAAAAAAATACCGACATGAATAATAATATGTATATCACTTAAGTGTATCATCATCAAGTACAACATAAAAAAATTGAATACCTGACACTACTAATAATCTCGATCACTATCATCAATAAATGCATAATAATCATCATCACTATAATCAATGACGGGCTCATAGGGTTCAGTGGCATCAACATGTGGAAGGCCACCTTGACGTAATCGGTCAAGCATTGACAGGTCATCCGCAGCAGTAACCTCTTCTTGTTCCGGCTCTTCTTGTTCCTCCTCTGGGTTGATGTCGGATTCACTGTCGCTGTCTACTTCAATGTTTTGGGGTGAAGTATAGCGGTTCTTGAAACGCTTTTTGGAAAGACGTGTCTCTTGGAAGAATTCTCCTTCATATGTGTCTGGGTTAATGTGAGGTTCATAATCCTCTTCCTTTGGGGGAGATAGTCTAGCACGTGGCGGCACTTCATAAACGACATCCCAACCTTTCAGATTTGGATTAGTTTGGCAGGCCCACGGTAGATAGAATACTTGGGTCGCCTGTTGAGCCATAATATAGACATCAGGAACATCTAAATGGGTGCTTTGTTTGATTTCAACTAGCCCTATATGTTCATGAGTCCTTCTAGTCTCCTTCGGCTGAAACCAATAACATTTGAAGAGTACGACATTCGGTGGGTTGTCACCATACAATAGAAGTTCATAAATAGCTTCAACTCTCCCATAATACTCGGTACCTCCTTCGCCGATAGCAGATACACAACAATTTGTAGACTTTCGGTCGGGCATAGATAGCTCTTTGCCATAGGTACGAAAGCGATACTCGTTGATGTCGTATTTGTCAAATGAACGGACCTTATAGTCAAAACCATTAGCGACTTGTCTCAATTCAGCGTCCATAGACTCTGAATTAGCATACAAGTTTAATACGAAAGGATTGTTGCATTAGGCAGAAATTAGCGAATGAAATGAAATGGTCTAATAGATATTACCGTTTGTTTGAACCAAGAGATGAAACCGGGATAGCCGCCTCCTTGCTTTGCGAGAAGCTCATACTCTTCGACGGAATCCTTTTGGATCACCGCTCCATACGAGAATATGGCGACGTATTGACTGTATGAAATATCCAGGAATAAGAGCAGTTCAAAGAAAATAGAAGCTGCGAAACAATGTACCGAGAACTTACTCGATGTACGGCCGCACTTTTGTCAGGTTGTTGAAGATATACAACGTAATGGTCCGCCATTCTTCATTATCCAAAGATACTGGTTTCGAACCACTGGCTGGTGCGAGATTCCCTTTGAATAGGCTGAGGTTGGATCCACCCTTTTGAGGTTCGTCAGCATTGTACCGAGGCTTCGAATTATGCAAATGACGATTTTTGGCTTCGTAGTGTGCTGTCATGAAGGTTGCCGCCTCCTCGGTGATGAATGCCTCAGCCATCGATGCTTCAATTCTACGTTTATTTTTACATTTTTGTCGAAGCGTCTTCTGCATCCTCTCAGTTGGGTAGCACCAACGATTTTGCACGCCCCCCCCCATCTTGCCTCGGTCGGGAGATGCAAAATCAAATGCTGCATTGGATTAAAGAAGCCCGGTGGAAATATCTTCTCTAACTTGCAGATCAACTCCGGCGCCAACTCTTCCATTTCTTCTAGCACGCCAGGCGATAGTTCTTTCGCACAAAGAACACGGAAGAAATAGCTGAGTTCTGCCAGTACTAGCCATTCATCCTCAGGGATGAAGCCACGCAACATCACCGGCATTACCCGCTCAATCCATATGTGCCAATCATGACTCTTGAGACCAAATATCTTCAATTTATCAAGACTCGCTCCCCTCTTTAGATTCGCTGCATACCCATCGGGGAACATCAACTGCATTTTCACCCACAAGATAATTTCCCTCATAGCTGGCCTTCCAAGATTGAACCATGCCTTTGGCTTCGTCCAGTTCTGCTTTCCTTTCGGTTCTTTCATGTTTTGTAACGGCCTATCACATAGCGCCTCCAGATCGACTCTAGCCTTAGTATTATCCTTTGACTTCCCATCTATTCCGAACAATGTACCAAAAAGTGCCTCGGCGATATTCTTCTCAGTGTGCATCACGTCGATGTTGTGTGGGCAAAGGAGGTCTTTGAAGTAAGGCAGATCCCATAAGCATGTCTTGTGAGTCCAGGCGTGCTTAGAATTATACCCCTTGAAGTACCCTGGACGCTCTGGATCTGGCTCGAGAGCGTTTAACTGATCCAGGGTCTGTTGTCCTGTCAACGCAGGTGGTGCAGAGTTTTTGACAACTCTACCCCTGATGAAGTTCTTCTTGTCTTTCCTGAACTTATGGCGAGGATCCAGGAACTGTCTATGCATGTCGAAGCAAGAAAACTTGCGACCGGCCTGAAGCCAACGAAACTCAAGAGCTCCCTTGCATGTGGGGCACGGGAACCTTCCATGCACACACCAGCCAACGAATAGCGCATACGCCGGCAAGTCATGCGTCGATTACATGTACCAGACACGCGTGTCTTGAACCCAATATCCCAGGCTTCTTACAATTCGTCCTTAAGCGGCTGCATGTACACATTCATATTTTTCCCCCAGATAGTTGGGCCCTCGAATTATCAACGTTAGGAAAATGTTCTTTCTTTGCATAATCTGTCCGGGGGGAGATTGAGTGGAAAGACAAATACAGGCCAACAACTGTATTGGGTTGCCGTCAGACCAAACACACTGAACCCATCCGTGCTGACGCCGACTCGAGGATGCATCGGATCTGCCGCTTTGTCATCATGTAATTCATCAAACTTCTTCCACGCAACACCATCCGATGTGTGTACCATCATCAGATTCCCATCTGCATCTAGTTCAGTTCTTTTGCCCGTTTTGTGCCATGTCATCTGTCTGGCCGTCTCTTCAACCATGAAAAGACGTTGTAGTCTTGGTACGATTGGCATATACCGAAGAACACTAACGGGGATGTTGGTCTGCGTCTTCTCACCCATACCGTTGTCTACCACAACATACCTGGAAGACTTGCAAATGGGACAATAGTTCAAGTCCACATATTCAAGCCTAAATAAGGCACATCCTTTCTCACATGCATGTATCTTCTCATAGGGCATCTTCAGGGCACTGAGGATTTTGTCCGACTGGTACAGGTTTGCAGGCATTACATGGCCTTTGGGTAGAAAGCGTCCAAATACTGTCATAATTGCGTCGTAGCATTCTCTGCCCAAGTTGAACTGAGCCTTCAGAGCCATTACTTGTGAGATGGCATCCAACTGACAAAGCTCAGTGTGCTTGTGGAGCGGACGTTTTGAAGACTCCAACATTTCATTGAAGGCCTTTGCAGATTCCTCCATCTCCTCGTCCGAATCCCGAGCATCATCCAAGTCTTGCACCATGTTTTCCATCCCGGTACCATGCTCATCGGTGCGACGACGAACCACCTCAGCTCGGTCACGTTGGGCAGACTCACCATGAAATGTCCACACCGTATAATTGGGCGTAAAACCACTCTTCTGCAGGTGTTTGCCCATTTCAGCCTCTGTCCTCTTTTCCCAATTGTCGCACCGGGAACAGGGGCACCAGGGTTTCCTCTGGCCATTTGCAAATGCGGCTTGCACAAACGCCTTGGTTTTTGTGAACCATTCAGTGCTCCATTTGTTCTGACCAGTGTGACCGGTGTACATCCACGCACGATCACTCATCTTGACTTTCAGAGCTACTGGACACACAACAAATATATATATATATATAATTCACCATGTATATATTCATCAGTTGATCTAGTTTGTCAATTTTATTACGTCCATGCAACCTACACTCTAATAGGTAATGATAGGTCCTAATCCCACCAGAGCATGTGTAGATTGGGTTCCTTTTCCCATGCTATGCTCCGGATCCAACACAAAATTTCGGCAGCACCTCCCCGCTGCTCTCCTGATACACGTCTCTGCAATAAACAGAGAGGATGTGTACCCGGAGAACAACAGGGGAGACACTGACGAAATTTATGCGTCGGATCCGGAGCAAAGCATATGGGAAAACGAACCCAATCTACACATACTCGGGCTGTCCATGGATAGCGTTGGACAATTCGAAAGAATCACGGTTATAAATATGCAAATGCATGCATATTTATAGATGTAACCCTTTCAAATGGGAGACGCATAGTGGTTACGCATACTGATGATTGACACCTATAGCTAGCAAGTTTCATCGGCACGAAGACCGGAACAGAGCACATGAAGGGGGGAGGAGGAGATGTCATTTGTGCTCACCAACGAACGCAGGGGCGGAGCTCGTCGAACGCACGGGGAGGTCGTCAAACACCACACCCTCGCAGCGACGAAACAACTGCACATTTGAATCCACCCGATAAACACAAATATGTATGATGTTTTGCATAACAAAATCGAAAAATATACGACCTAACTCATAATTCACAAATATATGACCCCGCCGGCCTCTGGAAGGCCAAAGAGCACCTTCTACATATTCTTCTTTTCTTCTTCTTCTTCTTCTTCTTCTTCTTCTTCTTCTTCTTCTTCTTCTTCTCCCCTCCTCTTCTTCTCCTACACTTTCTTCTTCTTCTTCTCCCCTCCTCTTCTTCTCCTACACTTTCTTCTTCTTCTTCTTCTCCCCTCCACTTCTTCTCCTACACTTTCTTCTTCTTCTACTTCTCCCCTCCTCCTCTCCTTCTTCTTCTTCTTCTTCTTCTTCTTCTTCCCCTTCTACATATTCTTCTTTTCTTCTTCTTTTTTCATCTTTTTTCTACTTCTTTTAATTATATGACTAATTATCTAAAACCCATGCACTAAATCTAACACTAACACATATATATCTAGCACTAAACCTAACACTAACAATTAAACAGCAAAAAAAGAAAAAAAAAGAAAAATAACTCACCAGACCCGACGGGGGCCGGGGCTTCGCAACGGAAGGGTGGCGGTGGCGACGGGGGCCGCAGGGCTCCGGCCGGGGTGGTGGAGCTCATCATGGGGGAGGGGCGGTGGAGCTCATCGGGGGGAGGGGCGGTGAGCGGCGGCCCCGAGCCGGCAGGGAGGCGGGGGCGATGGGGCCGCGGTGGCGGGTGGCGGGGCGGCGGCGATGCCGGGGCGCCGGGACGGCGGGGTGGTGGGGCGACGACACGGGGTGGGGGCGGCGGCGGGTGGCGGGGGCAGCGGCAGGTGGTGGGGGCAGCGGCTGGCGGCGGGGGCGGCGGCGTGGTGGCTCGGGTCGAGGAGAGAGGAGAGAAACAGAAAGATGGATCCAGGGCGGGGTGGGTCTCGCCGTTAGTTAGGTTAGTTCTTTGCCGTCCGCCAAACCTTTGCCGTCAGCTTTTTTTCTCTTTGTCGTCCGCTAGCTGACGGCAAAGAGGGGGGCCGTTAAGTTTTTTTAATCAGCTCATTAGTGGGGACCACCACTCTCTTTGCCGTCTGCTAGCTGACGGCAAAGATTCTTTGCCGTCCGCTAGTTGACGGCAAAGAGTAGGCTGATGGCAAAGACCGTTCTTTGCCATCAGCCAGTTCATTGCCGTCCGTTTTTTGTAAGCGGACGGCAAAGACCTTCTTTGCCGTCAGCCAACGGACGACAAAGACTTGGCTGACGGCAAATTAGCTAATTCCAGTAGTGTTGGGCTTTTTTATTGTTTGTCTTGGACCAACATAAAAAAGTTGTCTCTATTTTGGATCCGCTTTCAATACCTACTTTCGAAAAGCATATACTTGAAACTATGGTCAATGATCTAAACCTTACACTCCAAGTTGCAAACCCTGCCTTCAAGGGCGACATCTTGATATGGGGATGCAAAGTTCCCGCTGTTCCCACAAAATCATACAGGTAAGAATCTTGTCAATACATCACAATCTTAATTGATTCATTCAACTCGCATGTAACATTTCATACATGCAGTCCCCTCTCTGGTAGAGGATCAAATAATGCACCTCCTACTCGTGAATGATCGTCATTCGCCAAATGAGCAGACGAGTTTCATCGTTTAATTAGGAAATGCTGATTACAAGAACCATATGTGAGATCTAAACAGTGAAAAAAACATTGCAAAGAAATGCGCTGTGCGAGGAATCGAACCATCCACCATAGACAAGTCAGCGCTCGCCGTTCACCACACAATCTGACGACCTTGGATGTTTAATTATGATACGCAATCTATAAAAACTAGGAGCCATTGCTAGATCTAAAACATTGTCTAGAATTTTGAAATGCGATTTTTTTTTGTTTGTTTCTTTCTTGGTTTATCTTTCCTCTTTCTATTTTTATTTTTTCTAAATGAAATTTTAAAAATTGCTGCAATTTTGATAAAATGTTTGAAATTTAAAAATTCATTCAGATTTGCAAACATTTTTTTCCTTTTTCAATAGTCAGTTTACAATGTGAAAAATAATTCGCATTTAAAAAAATGTTAGGGAATTCCAAATTTCTTCAGATATCCAACAAATGTTTGAAATTTCCAACAAAAAGTTTCCAGAAGTTCCTTCTAATTTTCAACAACAAACACCATTTTCCAGTAATTGTGCGCATTTTAAATACAAATTGTTTTTGAAAAACCCAATCAATTTTCAAATGTGAACATTTATTCAAATTACTAACAAAAATTGAACAGCTGCACAATTTTAGAAAGAACACTAACCTTTTTTGAAAAACATAAAAAAAATATAAATTATAATATTTTATAAATTTATGAACAAAGTTTAAGGAAACCGAAAATTCTTGAAAAACACAGATATTTTTTAAACCCTTTTCTCAAAATGAAAACTTTTTTGGATTTATGAACAAAATTTGGAAAACCCAAACAAATCTTGAAAAACACAAACATTTTTCTAAAACCTGATTTTCCTAAAATTATGAATATAATTTGGTTCTACCCATTGCTCATGCTCGAATGTTTTGCGTGAGCGTCTGGCCCATAATTTTATGCAAACAGCATCAAACACGATTTTAAGGAGAGAAGGGCCACATCCCAGTTGCTCGCCTGTGCTTCAAGCTTTGCCCAAAAAAGCTTGGCACCAAGTCACAAGAACGGGCTTTTGCTTGGGCTGAGTCCATCCATCTCCAGTAGCATTTTGTTTTTCAAAAATTATTTTCATTTTCAAATGTTGCTTCCATATTTCCTTAAAACCCATTTTACGAAAAATGTGTGCATTTAAAAAATTGTTCATAGTTAAAAAAAAATCGGTTTTTAACTTTTTCTAGAAATGTTTAAATAGGAACATTTGTTGACATTCTAAATAATTTATAAAAAACAGGAAAATTTTACTAAAAACCTGAAAGATTTTTGAAAATGCAAATATTTTTTGAATTTATGAATAAAATTAAAAAACCCGAACTCTTCTTAAAAACACTTTAGAAAACAAAAAATTATTGGAATACATGTACAATTTCTTAAAAACTTTTTTTAATGGGAATATCTTTTGAATTTATGAACAAAATTGGAAAAAACCAAAGAATTATTAAGAAACAAGAACATTTTTTAAAGAAACCACATGTTTGGGTAGGCCCTATGCCGTTAGCGCTAGAAATAGGCCGGCCCATTTTACCACAACTAGCCAGCTGTTTTCCTGGTTCTTTGCTTCCCTGAACCGGTTCTTTGTTTATTTTTTTCTTGGTTTCGCTGTTTGTTTTCTTTTTTTTTTCTTTTTCTTTTTTTTCTGTTCTATTTCTTTTTCTTCTTTCTTTTTTTTCGTTTTATGTTTCATTTTTTCTTCTTTTCCTTTTTTCCTTTTTAAGGTTATTTATCTTTTTAAAGCTAGGTTCATGTTCAAAAATTGTTCTTATATTTCAAAAAATCATCTTGCTTTTAATAATCATTCAAATTTCAAAAAAATGTGTGTCTTTTCATATATTGTTCATAAATTCGAAAAATGTTATGGAACTTCAAATAAATGTTCTTGTTTTTCAAAAATTGTTCTGAATGCTTTTGTTTAGAAGTTTCACACCTTTTAAAAGGTGTTCGGCCGTTTCAAAAAAAATGTTCCCATTTTCCTAAATTTCAAATAATGTGCACTTTTTCGTTTTTTTTGATGAGTTTTAAATTTTGTTTGAATTTTTTTTAAAAATTCTTGTTTTCAAATTTTTTCGGAAGTTTTGAAATATCTTTGCGTTTCCATTTTTTGGAATTTCAAAAACTATTCCTTATTTTTGAAAATATTTCAGTTTTAAGTTTTGATCGCGAATTCGGAAATAGTTTTCATTTCACAGATCACTTTGATTTTTTTTCAAAAAAAAATGCTTTTGAAATTCCAGAAATAATTCAGATCTGTGGTACGGGTTCTTTATGTTTGGCGCTGCTATTAAGCTAGTAACGACCGCTAGATCAGCCGGTAGTACCACATCATGTATAGCATGAGGGTGTGGTTTTGAATTCCCGGGAAGGTTGCTTTTTGTTTGAGGTACATCGCGCTGTCGTTCGCCATATTGATGGGTCGGCCCAGTTTCAGACCCGCATGTGCGAAATAGTGACTATTTGCTGCACAGAGCGGCACATACACTAATGTAGAAAAGCCTAGCTATGGCGTGCCAAAAACAACCTTCCTGACGTAAAAGCTCCACACCACCAATATGGCGCCATTGTTAAAAAATAATGATGGCGCTGGAGGTTACGCCAATATTATTATACATGTTGTTGGCGTGCGATGTTTGCAACGCCACCATTATATTCACTCACCTAGCGGCGTTCAATGTAATTTAAACACCATGAACGTTTCATGCAAAAAAAATGGTTTTCCACACCATGTAATATTTAGCATTTTACATTAAAACTTAGTACATACTATATAACATCACACGGTAGAACAGTGCCAGATAATAGAACATTACGAGTTAATATTTAAGTGGCTGCTAGCTAGATCTCACAAACATTACCAGTTAATAAAAACATTACGAGCTAAAACAGTACTAGTATATAGTGCTAATACATAAGCAGTTCATTTAGTATCTACTGCCCCGCCATGACATAGTTCTAAATAAGGTTGATGATCATCATCATCCTCAAGCCATGGCGCCGGGTATTTCTGATGATGACTAAGATGGCCTGTCCAACCTGGAGATTTTTTCCAGCAAGGAAGTTGTCCCATCCCGTGGCGCTGAACACAGTGCGACCGCCCGTGTCCACTGCGTAAGCACAATTCGTGATGGAGCCCCTTGCGGTAAGGCGTAGTCCAGCAATGCCTGCTTCATCCGGCTCCATGCCACAGCTCTCACTTAGCCTATTAGGTAATTTCTGAAGAAAAAACAAATATGATAAATGAGCATGTCACATTACTACACACTAAGAGCATATCGTCACGTTCTACACTAAGCATATCACATTACTACACACTAAGCATATCCTCAAATTCTACACTAAGCATATATGCATCACAACACATTAGTACACTAAGCATATCACATTACTACGCACTAAGCATATCACAACATTAGTACACTAATTAAGCATATCACATTACTACGCACTAAGCATATCAAAACTATTATGATAACACCCCTTAAGACCTTATTCTGCTAACACCCGACGCCCACCCCCGAAGCTACAAACTAACCACCGAACCGCGGCGATAAAAAATACCCCGCCCACCTTATCCTGTTCGGCACCAACTACCCTCTCTTCCCGTGCCCCTTCCCCACTCCCCACGACCTCCACCTCCCCTCCACCCTCTCCCCGATCCCCACCACTGTCTCCCCCGACTCCCACCCACCCTACGCCGCTGCCTCTCACCGCGTCGCCCACCGCCCGGCCAACACCTTCCACCGTGCCGCCCATCGCACCGCCCACAGCGCTAGCCACCGGACGGTCGCCACCTCCCACCGCACCGCCCGCCCACCACCACGCAGTGCGCCGCGCGGCCAAATCTACCACGGCCGCCCCTCCCAAAACCACTGCGCACCGCCTCTTCCCAGGTCGCCGCCGCGCCGCCCATCCCCAGGTCGCCGCCACGCACCTGCCCGCGAGCACCATGGGCGTCGACCACTGATACGTCTCCAACGTATCTATAATTTTTGAGTGTTCCATGTTGTTATATTATCAATCTTGAATGTTTTATAATCATTTTATATCTTTTTTGGTACTAACCTATTGACATAGTGCCAAGTGCTAGTTGCTGTTTTCTACATGTTTTTTACATCGCAGGAAATCAATATCAGACGGAGTCCAAATGCCACGAAACTTCATGATGATTTTTTATGGGACAGAAGGAACACAACGGGCCCTGGCTGCGCCTGGGGGTGCCCCGAAGGGGGCACAACCCACCAGGGCGCGCCAGGAGGCTCAGGCGCGCCCTGGTGGGTTGTGCCCACCTCGGGTGCCCCCGGACCGCCTCTTTGCTCTATAAATACCCCAATATTCCAGAAACCCTAAAAACATCGACGAAATATTCATCCAGCCGCCACAGACTCCAGAACCACCAGATCCAATCTAGACACCATCTCGGATGGGGTTCACCAACTCCATTGGTGCCTCTCTGATGATGCGTGAGTAGTTCTTTGTAGACCTTCGGGTCCGTAGTTAGTAGCTAGATGGTTTTCTCTCTCTCGCCGAATTCTGAATACAATGGTCTCTTGGAGATCCATATGATGTAACTCTTTTGCGGTGTGTTTGTTCGGATCTGATGAACTTCGAGTTTATGATCAGTTATACATTTTTGTATCCATGAAATTTATTTGAGTTTCTTTGATATCTTATATGCATGATTACTTATAGCCTCATATTTCTTCTCTGATATTTAGGTTTTGTTTGGACAACTTGATCTATTTATCTTGCAATGGGAAGTGGTGCTTTGTAGTGGGTTCGATCTTACGGTGCTTGATCCCAGTGATAGAAAGGGAACCGACACGTATGTATCGTTGCTACTAAGGATAAAACGATGGGGTCTATCTCTACATAGATAGATCTTGTCTACATCATGTCATCGTTCTTATTGCATTACTCCGTTTCTCCATGAACTTAATACACTAGATGCATGCTGGATTGCGGTTGATGTGTGGAGTAATAGTAGTAGAAGCAGGCAGGAGTTGGTCTACTAATCTTGGACGTGATGCCTATATAATTATCATTGACTGGATATCGTCATGATTATTTGAAGTTCTATCAATTGCCCAACAGTAATTTCTTTACCCAGCGTTTGCTATTTTTTTTCTCGAGAGAAGCCACTAGTGAAACCTACGGCCCCCGGGTCTTCTTTCTCATATATTTGCCTTTGCGATCTACTTTTTCCTTGCATTTATTTTCAGATCTATTAAACCAAAAATACAAAAATACCTTGCTGCATTTTATTTCTATTTATTTTATTTGGCGTTCGATCTATCAATCTACTATAATTTATCTCACGTCCGTTTGCCTATCTTGAGGTGCCGTACCTCGGAAGGGATTGATAACCCCTTTAACACGTCGGGTTGCGAGGATTTGTTATCTTTGTGCAGGGGCTGTTTATGTTGTGTTGCTTGGTTCTCCTACTCGTTCTATAACCTTGGTTTCATATCTGAGGGAAATACCTACCGCCACTGTGCTGCATCATCCCTTCCTCTTTGGGGAAATACTGATGTAGCTTCAAGCGACATCAAAAGGAATTTTTGACCCCGTTGCTGGGAGGATCTTCAATATATACCAGGTTCTTAATCACAAATCTCATCTCCTTGCAATTTACATTATTTGCCATTTGCCTCTCGTTTTGCTGTCCCCCACTTCACAAAAATTTGCCGTTTTATTCGCCTCTCTTTTTTGTTCGTCGTTTTCTTGCCAGATCTATTTTTGTGTGCAACCTTGTTTGTCGTTACTATGCATAGTTCTCCCCCTATTGCTTGCACTCCCGAGAACGAGGTTCTCAACTTTAAACAAAGGGGAGGAGAAAGTTTAAAAGATGTTTGGTATAGAATTTGCAATGCTCATAATAGATCTATCTGTAAGCAATCTACCGTTGTTCTTCTTCGCTGTTTTTATGTTGGCATCACCACTTGGTATAGACTCGTCCTTGATACGATTACCACTGGAAATTTCTTGATGTGTCCCTCTCTTGATGCTTTTAGTGCTATGGGAAATTTAGTGGGATCACCACCTCTCATGATTAATGAAACCACTTTGACTCTTGAGCATGTTATGGAAAGACTAGATGCTATTGAAAAGAAAATACTCACTGAAGATCATACGGAAATTCTAGATAAAAAGATGCATAATTTTGCCACTAATATTGGGTCAAAAGCGGGAGATATTTTTAAGTTGTTAAAAGAGAAGGGTACCATAATCCATGAAAGAATAGAAGAAAGTCTATCTCGGATTGATAAATTGGAATAAATCTTTAGTAATCTAAGAACGGCTTTTATTTCCGCTAAAACTATCAAGAAAACTCCCGTAAAGAGTGGTAGAGCCACCAGGAACAAGGGTGCAACTTCTAGTGATAGCAATAAAGGAGATCTTAAGATGATTAGTATTCACCCGGATTTTGTTGAAGTGATAAGAGATCCTTTTTGCAAGAATGAAATCTTTAAATTTACTCCTAGAAGTATTGCTATTGAAGGTCTTTATGCTAAATCTTTGAAGGGTTCTAAGTGTTTGATTGAAGAGTTGGACAAGGATGACAAAACTTAGATCCTTTCTTTATGCCTAGCTAAGGGCGTAAAACTATAGCGCTCGTTGGGAGGCAACCCAACGAATAAATTTTATTTTTGCTTTTTTGCTTTCTGTTCTTGAGTGTTTGCACAATTATGCTACTGTTATGATTGTGTTTTGTGTGTTTTAATTAGTGTTTGTGCCAAGTAGAACCGATAGGATCTTCTTGGGTGATAATTGTCTGATCTTGCTGAAAAAGAAACTTTGCGCTCACGAAAATAATTGTTAAAAATAATCAGAATGTGATAAAATGCCAATTCGTTTTGCAGAAGATTAATATACAAATTACCAAGTCGTCCTAGTTTTTCAGAATTTTTTTGGAGTTACGTAAGTATTCGAACAAATCCTATAGACTGTTCTGTTTTGACAGATTCTGTTTTCTTTATGTTGTGTGCTTATTTTGATGGCTCTGTTTTTTTATGAGTTTTTGCCATAGAAAAGTTGGAATACAGTAGATATAATAAAAAAATGAATTGGTTTGATATAGCACTTATAATAGTGATTTATTTTTCTTATACTAACGGATCTCACGAAGGTTTTGTTGAGTTTTGTGTGATTGAAGTTTTCAAGTTTTGGGTTATCTTACGATGGATGAAGGAATGATAGAAGAGCCTAAGCTTGGGGATGCCCCAGCATCCCAAGCTATTATCCAAAAATAAGCAACCAACTAAGCCTGGGGATGCCCCCGAGTGGCATCCCCGCTTTCTTCCAATGATTATCGGTATTTTACTCAAAACTATTTTTTTATTCGTCACATGATATGTGTTTTGCTTGGAGCGTCTTGTATGATATGAGTCTTTGTTTGTTTTATTTTGTGTTTTAAGTCATCAATCCTTGCTGGACACACCTATTTGAGAGAGCCAAAATTATGTCATGACTTGTTAGAATTGCTCTCTATGCTTCACTTAAATCTTTTATGAGCTATGGACTTGCTCTAGTGCTTCACTTATATCTTTTTGAGCACGGTGTGCTTCGTATTTTTTGAAGAAATGCTCTCTTGTTTCACTTAGGTTTATTTGAGAGTTAGTGAAATTTTCAAGAAATTCTCTCTTGCTTCAGTTAAATTATTTTGAGAGAAAGAAAGAAAAATTATGCTCTTGATCTTCACTTATATTTGTTTGAGATTATGAAAATCAACACATGAAAATTAGTCCCAAAGTGATAGATATCCAAGAAGGATATGATAAAAACTTTCATGAAGATCACTGGACAAAATAAACTTGTTTCTTAGTAATAGTTTTGAGATATGATGATGTGATATGTGAGTTATGTTGATGAGTAATTATGCTTTAGTAAGAATATTGGTGTTAAGGTTTGTAATTCCCTATGAATGTACGAAAGTCAATAGTCATGCAATGAAATTACATCCTACTTATGGTGCATTATTCGGTGTTAATTATGCTTAATGCTTGCTTATGAGATTATTCGTTTCTTGGTTGGTCGCTTCTCAATCTTTTTGCTAGCCTTCATTTTGCACCAAGTATGATCTCTACTTGTACATCCAAATCCTTTAAACTAGTTTTGCAACATGAGTCCACTATATCTACCTATATGTGGTATTCTTTTGCCGTTCTAAGAAAATTTGCATGTGCCATCTCTAATTTTCAAAATAAACTTCTCTTTTGTGTGTTTGTTTCGCTCGCGGAGTGGTGAGGGGTAGCTAATATTTTCCATGCTGGATGTGTTATTCTCACGATGAGTGTTTATTCACTTGTCATTGCACGAGAGTAAGGCAAAGGTTTTAGGGATGCTCAGTCCCGAAATGCAAAAATGAATTTACTTTATGTTGTCAAATAATAAATTCCTTGGAAACTGTTGGTATGGAGGGCACCCGTGGATACGGTTAGCCATGGAAAGTGAAAGTATGGTGGAAAAAGGAATAAACTTTATTTTCTGTTTGGAAACCGGCTATGGCATATCTACCATGGAAAGTGTTGGGAACTAAGTCGTTTTCGTTGGTGGGATGGATACACCTCTCAAAATGTTTTTATCTCTAATTTTTTCGGTTTGAGCTCTAGCACCTCTACAAATCCCTACTTCCCTCTGCGAAGGGCCTATCTTTACTTTATGCAATTTTTGATTTTGAATTTGAGTCTCCATCTTCTCTTACAAAAGCACCAACTAGGAGGCAATATGATCGTACTTAAGTATTGGGTGTAGTTAATATTCGAGTGTGTTTCATGAATGGATCAATGGTTGAGCATGATGGGCTAGTTATAACTTATTTTAGCGTTGATATTTTGAAAGGCATGGTTGCTTGTTGATATGCTTGAGTATCTAAATTATTATGTCAAAACTAGACTATTGATTTGAATCACATAAAAGTCCAGTTGTCCATGCTATAAAGAAACGAATATGATATGACATGTTAGGCAGCATTCCACATCAAAAATTCTGTTTTTATCACTTACCTACTCGAGGACCAGTAGGAGTTAAGCTTGGGGATGCTGATACGTCTCCAACATATCTATAATTTTTTATTGTTCCATGCTATTATATTATCAATATTGGATGTTTTATAATCATTTTATAGTCATCTTATACAATTTTTTGGTACTAACCTATTGACATAGTGCCAAGTGCCAGTTGTTGTTTTCTGCATGTTTTTTACATCACAGGAAATCAATATCAGACGGAGTCCAAATGCCACGAAACTCCATGATGATTCTTTATGGGCTAGAAGGAACACAACAGGCCCTGGCTGCGCCTGGGGGCTGCCCCGAGGGGGGCACAACCCACCAGGGCGCGCCAGGAGGCCCAGTCGCGCCCTGGTGGGTTGTGCCCACCTCGGGTGCCCCCGGACCGCCTCTTTGCTCTATAAATACCCCAATATTCCATAAACCCTAAAAGCATCGATGAAATATTCATCCAGCTTCCGCAGAGTCCGGAACCACCAGATCCAATCTAGACACCATCTCGGATGGGGTTCACCACCTCCATTGGTGCCTCTCCGATGATGTGTGAGTAGTTCTTTGTAGACCTTCGGGTCCGTAGTTAGTAGCTAGATGGTTTCTCTCTCTCGCTGAATTCTCAATACAATGGTCTCTTGGAGATCCATATGATGTAACTCTTTTGCAGTGTGTTTGTTGGGATCTGATGAACTTTCAGTTTATGATCTGTTATATCTTTTTATGTCCATGAAAGTTATTTGAGTTTCTTTGATCTCTTATATGCATGATTACTTATAGCCTCGTATTTCTTCTCCGATATTTGGGTTTTGTTTGGCCAACTTGATCTATTTATCTTGCAATGGGAAGAGGTGCTTTGTAGTGGGTTCGATCTTACGATGCTTGATCCCAGTGACAGAAAAGGGAACCGGCACTTATGTATCGTTGCTACTAAGGATAAAACGATGGGGTCTATCTCTACATAGATAGATCTTGTCTACATCATGTCATCGCTCTTATTACATTACTCCGTTTCTCCATGAACTTAATACACTAGATGCATGCTGGATAGCGGTCGATGTGTGGAGTAATAGTAGTAGATGCAGGCAGGAGTCGGCCTACTAATCTTGGACGTGATGCCTATATAATGATCACTGCCTGGATATCGTCATGATTATTTGAAGTTCTATCAATTGGCCAATAGTAATTTGTTTACCCACCGTTTGCTATTTTCTCTCGAAGAAGCCACTAGTGAAACCTACGACCCCCGGGTCTTCTTTCTTATACATTTGCCTTTGCGATCTACTTTTTCCTTGCATTTATTTTCAGATCTATTAGACCAAAAATACAAAAATACCTTGCTGCGTTATATTTATATTTATTTTATTTGGTGTTCGATCTATCAATCTACTACAATTTATCTCATATCCGTTTGCCTATCTTGAGGCGCCGTACCCCGGAAGGGATTGACAACCCCTTTAACACGTCGGGTTGCGAGGATTTGTTATCGGTGTGCAGGGGTTGTTTACGTTGTGTTGCTTGGTTCTCCTACTGGTTCGATAACCTTGGTTTCATATCTGAGGGAAATACCTACCGCCGCTGTGCTGCATCATCACTTCCTCTTGACCGACGTTGCTTCAAGCGACATCAACCACATCTGCCCTCCGCCACCTCGTGACCTCCTTGTGCGCTGCGGTGGCCGGATCCACAACCCCCCAGCCCTGGAGACCTCCTGCTGCGCCGCCGCGGCCGGATCCAGTTGTCCTCCTGCTGGTACCCCCCATCCCGACCCAGCACCGCCCATCCCTCCAGCACCTTGGGTCTACGCCGTTTTCGCCGCTGAGGGCGCCACCACCCCTCCCCCGAGTTGAGGTCACCGTGGCCCTCTCCTCCCCGGATCCGGCAAGCCCCCCGTGGCTCTCTCCTCCCCAGCTCCTTTCTAGATCGCCTTATGGCCCCTCGTGGTTTCTGGCGAGTGTGGTGCAGTGCGGGGCGCGCATGCGTGCAGTCCGGGGCGCGTGCCATGCAGCTCGCCGGTTCCACAACTTGCGGCTCACCGGCTGCAGTCCGGGGGCGCGTGACGTGCAGCTCGCCGGTTCCACAACTTGCGGTTCGCCAGCTGTAGTCCGAGGGCGCGTGTCGTGCAGGTCGCCAGTTCACAACTTGCGGTTCACCGGTTGCATCGCCACCCCACCACCAGATCCACCCGGGGGAAGGAAGCCCCTCTGCCGCTCTCTGTCTCCACCGGATGCAGATATTCTCCACATCTAGACTGGCAACAATGGAACTGATGGCATCTTGCTTCCAGAAAGAGGTAATAATACAAGTTCTTTGGACCGTGTAGTGTTGTCACCTGAGAAAGGGATGGGAGTTTGGACTGAAGATAACACGATTGGTACTTTGCTTAGTCTCACAATGATGCGGCACCCAAGCCCATATAGAAGTTACGTGCATACACTGCTAGACTACTAGCCACTTGGACCTGTGGAGTTTCTCAAAAAAATGAACTTGACTTGTGGAGCCATGGGCTGGGCGTGCGAATGCGTTGGACAACTACTTCGTGGCCAAACCACTATCTTTCTCTTTAGACTAAGCACACTCTTCTTTGATAAATATTGTATTCCTTCTTTGAAAGTTGATGATATTGTATTGTCGTGAGCACTTACTACAGTTCATTCCAAACTGCTCGGTCTGTGCTACTCAATGAAGGCCCTGAATTGAAGTTTGCCGAGGTATGGCGTGCGGTTCCGTAATGCAGCATTGCAGTTTGTGACTTGGCGGAGACAATCGCACACCAGCAACTGTTTTGTTCAATTTGCAGCTCACTACTCCCATCCGGGAGGCTCACTGCAAGTTTGTTCTATTTTGAGGGGAGAATGCAGTCCCCTCTCATTGTTGTCTTTTTGTTTTGTTTCTACTAGGGGAGAATGGGAGAATCTCATGGATGCACTGTGGGATTTACTTTATTTTGTTATGTTTCCTACAGAATGCGAGGAACAAAAAAAACATTGAACGCAGTTCGCTCGCCTTGTCCTTCCATCATTGTGCGTGTTTGTTCAGTTCATCTAGGTGGTTCACTTTGTAAAAAAAGAGAGAAATTCCCATGAGAGGTTCACTTCTTTGTCTAATGCACTTTGTGAGACTAAGGAGATGTGGGCGTGTGCAATTTGTGTAGCAGCTCCTTATCCCTCTGCATGAGGTACAATTTGTTTTCGTGTGTCTCAAAATTCAGTCGAACTATATCAATGCTTGCAATGTGTTTGGTCCTCAGGTGTGGTTCACTTTTAAGAGTGATGCTGTTCACTTGCGCCTAACATGAAAAGTGCAAAAAATTTAGCGAAACAACAAGATAGTAATGTCGTTCACTTCAATATATGCCGCGATTCACTTGCCCTCGTCTCTTTGGTCCACTCTCGTTCATAAAAAAATTGAAAGAAAGACAACAAAAAACTTGTTCGGGAAAATTTATGACAGACAAAAAATAAATCAAGAAGTTCACTTGATTGTCTGATGCAGTGCGATTTTCGACCGAAGCAGTGCGGTTTTCTGTCGGATGAAGTTTACTCGTCGATTTTGGTGCTGTGAAAAACAGAGTATCCGTATTTCGCTAATTTTAAAATTGCTCTTAAACTGTAAGGAATTAGAGAGAGTGTTCTAAATGAAAAAGTTGTGTCTCGTCGATATATCTTTCCCACGGCGTATCATTTGAATCATTTCGACAAGCGGTTTGTAAAAATTTCACCAAAAATGACCGCTGCCACTCGTCGTCGACCGCACCATTTTCAAAATTAACTTCAAATCGTAAGGAATCTTAAAACCATTTCTACATATGAAAGTTGCGCCTCGTCCATAGCTTTCCAACGATGTATTGCACTCCTCATTTCGGCAAACGATTCAAAAACTAGAGCGAATATTAAAAAGATGCGCCTCGATGATATCTTTCCAACGGCGTATCATTTGCATTATTCCCATGAGTGGTTTAGAAAAAATCGTGAAAATACGCTCGCTGCCACTCGTCGTCCGCCGCATCATTTTTGAAACTGCTCTTAAACCGCGAGGAATATCGAAAAATGTTCAACATGGTGAAGTTGCGCCTAATCCATAGCTTCCCAACGGTATATTATATGCCTCGTTCCGATAAACGGATAAAAAGTAGAGCGAAAACAGTACCGAAAAAACACTGCGTGCAGTTTTTTCCGACACGAAGTTCACTAATCTGTATATATATATATATATATATATATATATATATATCAGCATCAAATTTCAACACTAAGCACATCAAATTTCTACACTAATTAATAAGTAACATACCATGATATGGCGGTTAACATTTGTCCTTGTCAGGCGGGTCATGAATGGCATCCGACGTAGTCATCACGTGGAGGAAGTATGTACCAAAGGTTGCCCGATTCGTCCTCTCTTAGCCTGATTCCTTTGCCATAGAGGGCTTCATCAAGTGGGTCATCATCTTCGTCCTCCAAATTGATGTAGATAACAGCCAGCCTTGGAGGTTCTCTTCTGAAGGAGAAGCTGATAAGTTCACCCACAGTGAGATGCATGTGGGAGATGAAACGATTCCATTCATCTCCTCCAATCTGGGATATTTTTCGTCCCTTGTGGACCTCGGTAGTGTAGGGCTGATAACCCACAAGTATAGGGGATCGCAACAGTTTTCGAGGGTAGAGTATTCAACCCAAATTTATTGATTCAACACAAGGGGAGCCAAAGAATATTCTCAAGTATTCACAGTTGAGTTGTTAATTCAACCACACCTGGATAACAATATCTGCAGCAAAGTATTTAGTAGCAAAGTAGTATGGAAGTAACGATAACGGTAGCAAAAGTAATATTTTTGGCTTTTGTAGTAATTGTAACAATAGCAACGGAAAAGTAAATAAGCGAAGAACAATATGTGAAAAGCTCGTAGGCATTGGATCGGTGATGGAGAATTATACCGGATGCGGTTCATCATGTAACAGTCATAACATAGGGTGACACAGAACTAGCTCCAATTCATCAATGTAATGTAGGCATGTATTCCGAATATAGTCATACGTGCTTATGGAAAAGAACTTGCATGACATCTTTTGTCCTACCCTCCCGTGGCAGCGGGGTCCTAATGGAAACTAAGGGATATTAAGGCCTCCTTTTAATAGAGTACCGGACCAAAGCATTAACACATAGTGAATACATGAACTCCTCAAACTATGGTCATCACCGGGAGTGGTCCCGATTATTGTCACTTCGGGGTTGCCGGATCATAACACATAGTAGGTGACTATAGACTTGCAAGATAGGATCAAGAACTCACATATATTCATGAAAACATAATAGGTTCAGATCTGAAATCATGGCACTCGGGCCCTAGTGACAAGCATTAAGCATAGCAAAGTCATAGCAACATCAATCTCAGAACATAGTGGATACTAGGGATCAAACCCTAACAAAACTAACTCGATTACATGATAAATCTCATCCAACCCATCACCGTCCAGCAAGCCTACGATGGAATTACTCACGCACGACGGTGAGCATCATGAAATTGGTGATGGAGGATGGTTGATGATGACGACGGCGATGGATTCCCCTCTCCGAGCCCCGAACGGACTCCAGATCAGCCCTCCCGAGAGGTTTTAGGGCTTGGCCGTGGCTCCGTATCGTAAAACGTGATGAATCCTTCTCTCTGATTTTTTTCTCCCCGAACACGAATATATGGAGTTGGAGTTGAGGTCGGTGGAGCAACAGGGGGCCCACGAGGCAGGGGGCGCGCCCAGGGGGGCAGGCGCGCCCCCACCCTCGTGGACAGGTGGAGGCCCCCCCTGACGTGGATTCTTCTTCCAGTATTTTTAATATTTTCCAAAAATAAGTTCCATCGAGTTTCAGGTCATTCCGAGAACTTTTGTTTGTGCACATAAATAACACCATGGCAATTCTGCTGAAAACAACGTCAGTCTGGGTTAGTTCCATTCAAATCATGCAAGTTAGAGTCCAAAACAAGGGCAAAAGTGTTTGGAAAAGTAGATACGACGGAGACGTATCAACTCCCCCAAGCTTAAACCTTTGCTTGTCCTCAAGCAATTCAGTTGATAAACTGAAAGTGATAAAGAAAAACTTTTACAAACTCTGTTTGCTCCTCTTGTTGTAAATATGTAAAGCCGGCATTCAAGTTTTCAGCAAAGATTATAACTAACCATATTCACAATAACATTTAGGTCTCATGTTTACTCATGTCAATGGCATAATCAACTAGCGAGCAATAATAATAAATCTCGGATGACAACGCTTTCTGAAAACAATCATGATATAATATAACAAGATGGTATCTCGCTAGCCCTTTCTGAGACCGCAAAACATAAATGCAGAGCACCTTTAAAGATCAAGGACTGACTAGACATTGTAATTCATGGTAAAAGAGATCCAGTCATAGTCATACCCAATATAAATTAATAGTAATGGATGCAAATGAAAGCAGCGCTCTCCAGCTAGTGCTTTTAATAAGAGGGTGATGACTCAAAATAAAAGTAAATAGATAGACCCTTCGCAGAGGGAAGCAGGGATTTGTAGAGGTGCCAGAGCTCGATTTTAAAGCAGAGATAAATAATATTTTGAGCGGCATACTTTCATTGTCAACATAACAACCAAGAGATGGCGATATCTTCCATGCTACACACATTATAGGCGGTTCCCAAACAAAATGGTAAAGTTTATACTCCCCCTCCACCAACAAGCATCAATCCATGGCTTGCTCGAAACAACGAGTGCCTCCAACTAACAACAGTCCCAGGGGGAGTTTTGTTTGCAATTATTTTGATTTAGTTTGCATAAAGCATGGGACTGGGCATCCCGATTACCAGCCATTTTCTCGTTAGTGAGGAGCGGAGTCCACTCCTCTTGAGAATAACCCGCCTAACATGGAAGATAAGGACAACCCTAGTTGATACATGAGCTATTCAAGCATACAAAACAGAATTTCATTTGAAGGTTTAGAGTTTGGCACATACAAATTTACTTGGAACGGCAGGTAGATACTGCATATAGGAAGGTATAGTGGACTCATATGGCATAACTTTGGGGTTTAAGGGATTGGATGCACAAGCAGTATTCCCGCTTAGTACAAGTGAAGGCTAGCAAAAGACTGGGAACCGACCAACTAGAGAGCGATAACAGTCATGAACATGCATTAAAATTAATATACATTAAATGCAAGCATGAGTAGGATATAATCCACCATGAACATAAATATCGTGAAGGCTATGTTGATTTGTTTCAACTACATGTGTGAACATGTGCCAAGTTGAGTCACTTAAATAATTCAAAGGAGGATACCACCCCACTATACCACATCACAACCATTTTAATAGCATGTTGGCACGCAAGGTAGACCATTATAAACTCCTAGCTAATTAAGCATGGCACGAGCAACTATGATCTCTAATTGTCATTGCAAACATGTTTATTCATAATAGGCTGAATCAGGAACGATGAACTAATCATATTTACAAAAACAAGAGAGGTCGAGTTCATACCAGCTTCTCTCATCTCAATCAGTCCATCATATATCGTCATAATTGCCTTTCACTTGCACGACCAAATGATGTGAATAATAATAATAGTGCACGTGCATTGGACTAAGCTGGAATCTACAGGCATTCAATAAACAGGAGAAGACAAGGCAATATGGGCTCTTGGTTAAATCAACAATAATGCATATAGGAGCCACTTCAACAATTTCATTATGGTCTTCTCCTATCGACCCCCAAAGAAATAAAACTATTTACACGGGAAAGCTCCCAACAAGCAAAACAAGAACATAAAATCTTTTTGGGTTTTCTTTTAATTATTACTACAGCAAGAAAAGTGAACTAACTAAAAGCTACAACTATTTGTTTTTGGTTTTTCTTAACGTTTATTAAACACACAAAAAAAGCGTAAAAAGAAAATAAACTAGCATGGATATTAGAGTGAAAAACTATGAGCACCAACATCTAGCAATGAGTGTGTGAACATGAATGTAATGTCGGTGAGAAATACGTACTCCCCCAAGCTTAGGCTTTTGGCCTAAGTTGGTTTATTGCCACGGATGGCCTGGCGGATATCCATAGTTATAGCCGGGGTCGTACTGAGATGCAGCGGCTATTGCATCGTGGGCTGCAGCTTGGAGGCGAGCTGCCCTCGTCCTCCTTTCGTACTCATTTGCCTCCTCTCTGGTTATAAAATGTCTTCCCTTTTCCTGAAAGTCAAAGAGAGCAGGAGCAGGGAGGACAATATTGACAGCGTGACGCTAGTCAAAGATTAGTCGATACTGTAGAGGTGGTTCATTCCTCTCGACAAACTGATGGTGAACCATATCATTAAAGTCTAGATAAGTAGGAGGCAATTCAATATCATCATCACGTATGGTTACACCAAGAAAATCAGCTAAGCGGGTTGCATAAATTCCACCAAAGAAATCTCCATTAAATCTATTGTGATGCAACCTACGCGCAACAATGGCTCCCAAATTATAAGATTTGTCTCCTAACATAGCACTCCTAAGAATACTGAGGTCAGGGACACACATATGACATGCTTCATCTTTACCATTTATGCACCTACCTATAAAGAGAGCAAAATAATGTATAGCAGGAAAATGAATGCTCCCTATGGTAGCTTGTGCTATATCTCTAGATTCCCCCACAGTTATACTAGCAAGAAAATCTCTAAATTCAGATTTGCGAGGTTCACTAGCACTACCCCATTGTGGAAGTTTGCAAGCAGTGGTAAAATCCTCTAAGTCCATCGTATAAGATTTTTCATAAAGATCAAACAGGACAGTTTGAGAATTGCGTGAAGATGAAAATTCAAACCTCCTCACAAAGGAACTAGTGAGATAGTGGTACTGGCGGCACTTTTGCTCCTCGAAGCTCACAAGATCAGTGTTACGCAAATATGCGTTAAATTCTTCCTTGATTCCCGCTCGATCCATAAAGTCCTCTGAAGGCCATTCACAAGGCCGCACTGGAGCGTTCCTTGGTGGCTCATCGTCAGCATCACGCATTGCAAGCCTGGGTCCTTGCTTCCTTGAAGAACCACCTTGGTACATTTTCCTAAGCATATTTCTTCCTCTGAAAAAATTTCTGAATTTTTTAGTAACTTCAAATAAAAGTGAACCAAACACAACAAAATTGGTAGAAACTACTCCCACAAGTGCCTAGAGACTATATCATGAATTAGAACTACTTGGAACCATATAAATTTGACATGCAAGCTCAAGAACATGGTCACCTAGGCAGCACAAATTTGCAATGAATAAAGCACTAGAACAAAAACTAATTGGACCAATGGAGGAGTCACATACCAAGGAACAATCTCCCAAAGCAGTTTTATGAGAGGTGCTTTGAACAAGGAGATCGAAAATCGCAGCAAAATGAGCTAGAACTCGTGCTTGAGCTGGATGGTGAATTTTTTGGGAGGAAGAAGAAGTGTGTGGGTGCAGGAATAAGTGGAGGAGAGCCACCATGGGCCCACGAGGCAGGGGGCGCCCCCTTTAGGGGTGGGCGCGCCCTGGACCCTCATGGCTAGGTGCTTGCTCCCCCTGCTGTGTTCTCAGTGCCAGATATTCTCAAATATTCCAGAAAAAATCATATTAAATTGGCAGGGCATTTGGTGAACTTTTATTTTCGGGGTATTTTTATATTGCACGGATAATTCAGAAAACAGACAGGAAAATACTATTTTTGCTTCATTTCAACTAAATAACAGAAGGTAAAAGGAGGGTACAGAAGGTTGTGCCTTCTAGTTTCATCCATCTCATGCTCATCAAACGGAATCCACTAACAAGGTTGATCAAGTCTTGTTAACAAACTCATTCCGAATAACATGGAACCGGAGAAATTTCGAATAACACTATGTTACCTCAACGGGGATATGCACATCCCTAATAATAAGAATATCATATTTCTTCTTGATAGTAGGAAGAGGAAATTCAAAACGTCCAAAAATAATCGATGGAATTTTTCTAATAGAATTGATACTGTAGACTTGAGGTTGTTTCCTCGAAAAGTGTACCGTATGCTCATTACCATTAACATGAAAAGTGACATTGCCTTTGTTGCAATCAATAACAGCCCCTGCAGTATTCAAAAAGGACTTCCAAGAATAATAGACATACTATCGTCCTCGGGAATATCAAGAATAACAAAGTCCGTTAAAATAGTAACGTTTGCAACTACAACAGGCACATCCTCACAAATACCAACAGGTATAGCAGTTGATTTATCAGCCATTTGCAAAGATATTTCAGTAGGTGTCAACTTATTCAAGTCAAGTCTACGATATAAAGAGAGAGGCATAACACTAACACCGGCTCCAAGGTCACATAAAGCAGTTTTAACATAGTTTCTTTTAATGGAGCATGGTATAGTTGGTACTCCTGGATCTCCTAGTTTCTTAGGTATTCCACCCTTAAAAGTGTAATTAGCAAGCATGGTGGAAATTTCAGCTTCCGGTATCTTTCTTTTATTAGTGACAATTTCTTTCATATACTTAGCATAAGGATTCATTTGGAGCATATCAGTTAATCGCATACGCAAAAAGATAGGTCTAATCGTTTCAGCAAAGCGCTCAAAATCCTCATCATCCTTTTTCTTGGATGGTTTGGGAGGAAAAGGCATGGGTTTCTAAACCCAAGGTTCTCTTTCCTTACCGTGCTTCCGAGCCACAAAGTCTCTCTTATCATAATGTTGATTCTTTGATTGTGGGTTCAATTTCTACATCATTATCATTACTAGGTTGAGCATCATCATGAAAATTATCATTAACATTTTCATTAGGTTCATGTTCATTACCAGATTGTGTTTCAGCATCAAAAATAGAAATATCATTTGGATTCTCAGGTGGTTCAGCAATAGGTTCACTAGAAGCATGCAAAGTCCTATCATTTTTCTTTTTCTTTTTAGAAGGTCTAGGTGCATCTAAATTACTTCTCTGAGAATCTTGCTTAATTCTCTTAGGATGGCCTTCAGGATACAGAGGTTCCTGAGTCATTTTACCAGTTCTAGTAGCCACTCTAACAGAAAAGTCATTGTTCTTACTATTCAATTCATTGAGCAAATCATTCTAAGCTTTAAGTACTTGTTCTACTTGAGTGGTAACCATAGAAGCATGTTTACTAATGAGTTTAAGTTCACCTTTAACTCTGGACATATAATCACCCAAGTATTCAAGCGTATCAGAATTATATTTCAATTGTCTACCAATATAAGCATTGAAGTTTTCTTGTTTAACAATAAAATTGTCAAACTCATCTAAGCATTGTCTAGCAGACTTATAACGAGGAATATCACCTTCATCAAATCTGTAGAGAGAATTTACCTTTACTACCTGTGTCGGGTTATCAACACCATGAGTTTTTTCAATAGGTGATGGATTAAGATCATATGTTTCTTCAACAGGCAGTAAATTAAGACCATGTATTTCTTCAATAGGAGGTAAATTCTTAACATCTTCAGCTTTAATACCTTTTTCTTTCATAGATTTCTTTGCCTCTTGCATATCTTCAGGACTGAGAAATAGAACACCCCTCTTCTTCGGAGTTGGTTTAGGAATAGGCTCAGGAGTTGGCTCAGGAAGTGTCCAATTATTTTCATTTGTCAACATATTATTCAATAGAATCTCAGCTTCATCCGGTGTTCTTTCCCTGAAAACAGAACCAGCACAACTATCCAGGTAATCTCTGGAAGCATCGGTTAGTCCATTATAAAAGATATCAAGTATTTCATTTTTCTTAAGAGGATGATCAGGCAAAGCATTAAGTAATTGGAGAAGCCTCCCCCAAGCTTGTGGGAGACTCTCTTCTTCAATTTGCACAAAATTATATATATCCCTTAAAGTAGCTTGTTTCTTATGAGCAGGGAAATATTTAGTATAGAAGTAATAAATCATATCTTGGGGACTATGCAAACAACCAGGATCAAGAGAATTAAACCATATCTTAGCATCACCCTTTAATGAGAAAGGAAATATTTTAAGGATATCAAAGTAGCGAGTTCTCTCATCATTAGTGAACAGGGTGGCTATATCATTTAATTTAGTAAGATGTGCCACAACAGTTTCAGATTCATAGCCATAAAAAGGATCGGGTTCAACCAAAGTAATTATCTCAGGATCAACAAAGAATTCATAATCCTCATCAGTAACACAGATAGGTGAAGTAGCAAAAGCAGGGTCAGGTTTCATTCTAGCATTAAGAGATTGCTGCTTCCAATTAGCTAATAACTTCTTAAGATCATATCTATCATTGCAAGGAAAAATAGCTCTAGCAGCTTCTTCATCCATAACATAACCCTCAGGAACAACATGTAATTCATACTTATTAGGGGGAGAGTCTTCATCATCACTATCATCAATATTATCAGTTTCAATAATTTCATTCTCTCTAGCCCTAGCAAGTTGTTCATCAAGAAATTCACCAAGTGGTACAGTAGTATCAAGCATAGAAGTAGTGTCATTATAAGTATCATGCATAGCAGAAGTGGCATCATCAATAACATGCGACATATTAGAATTAATAGCAGAAGCAGGTTTAGGTGTCGCAAGCTTACTCAAAACAGAAGGTGAATCAAGTGCAGAGCTAGATGGCAGTTCCTTACCTCCCCTCGTAGTTGAGGGATAAATTTTTGTTTTCTCGTCTTTCAAGTTCCTCATAGTGACCAGCAGATATAAATCCCAAGTGACTCAAAGAATAGAGCTATGCTCCCCGGCAACGGCGCCAGAAAATGGTCTTGATAACCCACAAGTATAGGGGATCGCAACAGTTTTCGAGGGTAGAGTATTCAACCCAAATTTATTGATTCGACACAAGGGGAGCCAAAGAATATTCTCAAGTATTAGCAGTTGAGTTGTCAATTCAACCACACCTGGATAACTTAATATCTGCAGCAAAGTATTTAGTAGCAAAGTAGTATGGAAGTAACGGTAACGGTAGCAAAAGTAATATTTTTGGGTTTTGTAGTGATTGTAACAGTAGCAACGGAAAAGTAAATAAGCGAAGAACAATATGTGAAAAGCTCGTAGGCATTGGATCGGTGATGGAGAATTATGCCGGATGCGGTTCATCATGTAACAGTCATAACATAGGGTGACACAGAACTAGCTCCAATTCATCAATGTAATGTAGGCATGTATTCCGAATATAGTCATACGTGCTTATGGAAAAGAACTTGCATGACATCTTTTGTCCTACCCTCCCGTGGCAGCGGGGTCCTAATGGAAACTAAGGGATATTAAGGCCTCCTTTTAATAGAGTACCGGACCAAAGCATTAACACATAGTGAATACATGAACTCCTCAAACTATGGTCATCACCGGGAGTGGTCCCGATTATTGTCACTTCGGGGTTGCCGGATCATAACACATAGTAGGTGACTATAGACTTGCAAGATAGGATCAAGATCTCACATATATTCATGAAAACATAATAGGTTCAGATCTGAAATCATGGCACTCGGGCCCTAGTGACAAGCATTAAGCATAGCAAAGTCATAGCAACATCAATCTCAGAACATAGTGGATACTAGGGATCAAACCCTAACAAAACTAACTCGATTACATGATAAATCTCATCCAACCCATCACCGTCCAGCAAGCCTACGACGGAATTACTCACGCACGGTGGTGAGCATCATGAAATTGGTGATGGAGGATGGTTGATGATGACGACGGCGATAGATTCCCCTCTCTGGAGCCCCGAACGGACTCCAGATCAGCCCTCCCGAGAGGTTTTAGGGCTTGGCGGCGGCTCCGTATCATAAAACGCGATGAATCCTTCTCTCTGATTTTTTTCTCCCCGAACACGAATATATGGAGTTGGAGTTGAGGTCGGTGGAGCAACAGGGGGCCCACGAGGCAGGGGGCGCGCCCAGGGGGGCAGGCGCGCCCCCATCCTCGTGGACAGGTGGAGGCCCCCTGACGTGGATTCTTCTTCCAGTATTTTTAATATTTTCCAAAAATAAGTTCCGTGGAGTTTTAGGTCATTCCGAGAACTTTTGTTTCTGCACATAAATAACATCATGGCAATTCTGCTGAAAACAACGTCAGTCCGGGTTAGTTCCATTCAAATCATGCAAGTTAGAGTCCAAAACAAGGGCAAAAGTGTTTGGAAAAGTAGATACGACGGAGACGTATCAAGGCCCCCCTGGAGATCACATTGTCTTCTGTAATTAGCTCATTGAACTCCAATCTCACATTGCAAGGGAGGATCTATGTAAAAAACCCAAAAAACAAACACATTGCGTTATGGGAAATAGTAAGAAAAACAAAAGAACAAACTATTAGAAGGTTCATGTAATTCTTTACCGCTTCAAGGACAAAGCATGGCTGGAAGTAGATGTGAAACAGCGTGCCACTTGCAAGGTCGGTTGCGCACCTTGACTTGCACATTGGACATGGTGACTGCTGCGCCATTCTACATAAAATATAATTGAAACTAATTAAGTATATAAACACTTTGTACACTAGTAAATCAATTTATACCAAACATACCACTACATAAACTAAGTATATAAATCTACACCAGTAATTGGATACACAAATAAACAAAATCCACAGAGGGAGACACACAAGTAATCGGATTATAATCAACTACATGAATTTATACCAAACATACCACTACATAAACTAAGTATATAATTCTACACTAGTAATTGCACACACAAATAAACAAAATCCACGGAGGGAGACACACAAGTAATCGGATTATAATCAAAATGCATTATAAATATCGGATTCTACACAATAGCAATCGGATTAAAGCAATCCCCTAATCAACTACATGAATCCCAATGGATCCCGGCCATGTGGCGTGTCCGCAAATGGAGGACGTGGGAGAGTGGAGAGGAAGGAGATGCGATGGGAGGAGTAGTGGATCTAACCTTGGTGGTGGCGACAGGGCGAAAACGGGGCGTCGACGGGGTGGCGGCGGCTTTGGTCCAGGGGAGGGGTGTGAAATGACAGAGAGCGGTGACTTAGGTCTTTTACTAAGTTGACTCAGATAGATTATCACTGGCGTTAGAAAAAAGGGCAACGCCGTAGCTAATAACAGGCGAAATAAAAAAAAGACTAAGATTAATGAAAGACTTGACAAAATAAAAGACTCAAAATTTGAGCTGGTAGTAAAGAAATAAAATTCCTAAATTGATAAAAAAGTAAAATTAATTATGACAAAAACATAATATAATTTTTTTATAATTTGGTGACTAGTATAATAATTAAATACTTAAAACACTTGATCAAATGGGAAAAGTGTTTCTGGAATGCAAAGCAGACGGACCTCAGCGCTAACAAATTAACTATGGCGTGCAAAGAAATCCGACGCCACCAGTGTGATCCAAATGGTGAGTGCATATGGTCCAACATATTTGTGGCGTATCCAAAAAAGCAACGCCAGCACTAAGCACGTAAAGCTGACGTGCTGATTTGGCCTACGCCAGCACTATTTGAAAAAATAGTGCTGGCGTTGACAGGAAATGGCGCGCCACCAATGATAGTTGTGGCTAGCCATTTTTTCACTAGTGATAGGAGGTCTCAGTTGTCTAAAAAAATGGGGGTCTCAGGCCCACCACACCCTCCCCCCCCCCCGATTTCATTTTACTCATTAGCGATTAGCGGGCCAACAGGAAAAAGCGAGTATTTCGCTAATATCGCCCGCCTCACCACATGAAGCCCAACAAAATCACCAAGCCCATCTTTAGTATGCCTGCAACAGTAGCCCAGCAAAAGGGACAAGTGGCATCTTTTTCCCCTACGGCGCCGCCTAGGGTTTTCTAGTCCTCTGGTGATCTCCATCACCATGAGTTTTGTTTTTTTCGGTGAAAGCCAATCCCCCTCCTTCCTTCCTTTCTTCTCGCGTTGATCAAGGGGGAAACTAGCCTTGGTTAAAGGTAGGAAAATGAGGGTTTAAATGGAGTTTGATTGGCAGAGATCGGAACGCATGGCAAGTAATGAGGAAAGGATGGTGAAAGGGCTGACTATGAAAGGGGCTAGTGATCTTCTGGACCGTGTGACACTACAGGAGGATGAATTGGACTATCTGGTGTGGGAAGATGAGATCGATACCCTGGAGATCGGGCCCAAGTGGCTAGCTCTGGGGCACCTCTTGACAACGAAACCTTTTAGTCAAAGTGATCTCATCGAGAACATGTGGGCGGCCTGGAATCTGGCGTAGTCCATAGTATGGGGGAGGATAAACCCTAACCTATTCTCCATCTAGTTTAATTGTTTGGGTGATTGGAACATGGCAATGCACAAAGGACTGTGTGATTTTAAGGGGTATGCCCTTATTCTAGCAGAGTATGATGGTTTCTCCAAACCTGAAAAGGTCAAGCTGCATAGATTAGAGACATGGGTGCATATCCATAAGCTTCCTGACGGTGTCCTAATGAACCAGACCTTCATCGGAAACCTAGCAAGCCGCATAGGTGAGGTCCAAGAGGTTCAAGTAACATTGCCGAATGGCTTTGCTAGTGAGTTCATCAGAGTGAGGGTGAAACTTGACATTGGTAAGAAGCTGACAAGAGTAGTCCGATTCACTAAAGCTGGAGAAACTAAAAACTATAGTGTGAAGTTTGAAAAGCTCCCTACATTTTCCTATGAATGTCGAATGATGGGACATTGGTATGAGGAGTGCGGAACAAGTGAGCATGACATTACAACATTTGAGTGGGGACCCTTTCTCCTATCATCAAGGGGCAGCTGCAGATTCATAGCAAAATGGCATTGATGAAACACATGGGGCAAATTTCTTAGGAGGACGAGGTCGTGGACGGGGGAAGAGGAAATTTATTTGGAGGCCTGGGCCAAGCAATTCAGAGGTGTAGAGAGAGGCCATGAAACCCGGCATGATAGTGGAGAGGGAGAGCTACATAAAAATATGGCACCTGGGAGAGGAACCCTTATGGAATATGGTCGCTCAAAGAGCTAGAGATTTAATGCTAAGAGTGAGGTTGGTGGCAGCACTTTTGCCGTGATGTAAATAAAGGAAAACCAGAAGGATGATCCTCTTGTCTTAGGGAAGAGGACGGCGGAGGACTCAAGTTGAGTGAATGAAACAGCGGCCTAACATGTTGATATGAATTCGGCAATTGTACGAGTGGGTAATACCTCGGTTATTGCACATCTATTTGAAGGAGGAGATGGTGGGATCATGGTAGGAGGAGGTACCCCTTAGAAAACACCAACAAAAAGAAGCTGAAAGGCTGTGACGGAGTTGCGGTGAGCAGTGCGAGTATGAATGGATCAGTGGCCTCCCTCGAGGAGGACTGCCGGGAACAATGAGTCTCATGAGCTGGAATTGTCATGGGGCGGGTAACCTTGCGATAATTTGAGAGCTTCATGAAATCATGAAGCGTTTTGTCCCGTTGATTTTTTGTATTTTGTAAACTCAAATTGATAGTTCTAGAGTTGAAAAAATTTCAGCTTCTTTAGGTGTCAATAAAAGTTTTGTTATAGTAGTTTCGGTAGGAGTGCAGGTTTAGGAGTTTTTTGGCATGATTCAATAAAAGTTCAAATAATTGGGTACTCTAACTATCACATAGACACGGATGTTGAAGGTTTGGGAAATCAGCTGTTCAAAGTGACTTTTGTTTATGGAGAAGCACAGGTACCAGAGAGGTACAAAACATGGGACACCTGTTAGAGGAATTTCCATCTCGAGCTCGTTACCATGGTTGGCGATGGGTAATTTCAACGAGATCTTGCATGCTCAGGAGCACGATGGTGTGGGAAACAGGAGTCAAGCACAGATGAACGGGTTTCAGGATGCGCTGGACATGTGTGGTCTTTTTGACATTGGCTACAAGGGTACTCCGAGGACATTTTTGAAAAGAAAGCAGATGGTGGAACTTTTACCAGGGTTCGCCTAGACACAAGGGTGGCATCATGACTGCTTGTATCTGCGTTGGTAATTCCCCAAAGAGGAAGGGATGATGCAACACACCAAAGGTAAGTAATTTCCCTCAGTTATGAAACCAAGGTTATCAATCCAGTAGGAGAACCAAGCAACACTATGTAAACAACACCTGCACACAAACAACAAAAACTTGCAACCCAATGCGTAAGAGGGGTTGTCAATCCCTCTTCCATATTGAGATAGATTAAATTGTATGAGATTTGATAAATAGATCTAGCAAAAACATACAATAAAATAAATAAAGAAAAAGTGCAGCAAAGTATTTTTGGTTTTAATATGATAGGAAATAGACCTGGGGGGCGTAGATTACACTAGAGGCTTCTCTTGAGAAAATAGCATACGTTGGGTAGACAAATTACTGTTGGATAATTGACAGAAAAGCAAATAGTTATGAAGATATCCAAGGAAATGATCATATATATAGGCATCACGTCCAAGATTAGTAGACCGACTCCTGCCTACATCTACTACTATTACTCCACACATCGACCAGTATCCACCATGCATCTAGTGTATTAAGTTCATTGAGAAACGAAGTAATACAATAAGAACGATGACATGATGTAGACAAGATAAACTCACGTATGAATAAAACCCATCTTGTTACCCATAGTAAATATCAACAATACATGCATGTCATGTCCCTTTCTGTCACTCAGACTGAGCACCGCAAGATTGAACCCATCACAAAGCACCTCTTCCATAGCAAGGAAAATCAATCTAGTTGGCCAAACCAAACCAAAGTTTCAGAGAAGAAATACGAGGCTATAAATATCATGCATCAAAGAGTTCAGCAAAGACTCAAATAATATTCATGGACAGATCTGATCATAAACTCACAATTCGTCGAATCCCAACAAACACACCGCAGAAAGTCATTACATCAAATAGATCTCCAAGAACATCGAGAAGAACATTGTATTCAAGATCAAAAAGAGAGAAGAAGCCATCTAGCTACTACCTATGGACCCATAGGTCTGTGGTGAAATAGTCATGCATCATCGGAGGGATAAGGGTGATGATGAACAACCCCTCCGTGATCGTTGCCCCCTCCAGCAGAGTGCCGGAAAAGGCCTCTAGATTGGATCTCATGGTTCTGGAACTGGCGGCGGCCCGAAAAGTGTTTCGTCAACTCCCCTAAGGTTTTGGGGATTTTTGAGTATTTATAGAGGCGAAGGTCGGTGGAGAAGCTTCTCGTGGGCTCCACTACCTACCAGGGCACGCCTGGGCCTTCTGGCGCGCCCTGGTGCCCAGTGGGCTCCATAGGCCTCCTATCGTGCACTTCTTTGGTTCCCTGGGTGTCTTCTGTCCTGAAAAAATATCTCCAAAAAGTTTTGTGGCATTTGGACTTTGTTTGGTATTGATATTCTGCAAAGTAAAAAACAAGCACAAAATAACTGGCACTAGGCATTATGTCAGTAGGTTAGTCCCAAGAAATGATATAAAGTTGCTAGTAAATGAGTATGAAACATCCAAGATTGATACTTTAATAGCATGGAACAATCAAAAAATTATAGATATGTTGGAGACGTATCATTATCCCCAAGCTTAATTTCTGCTCGTCCTCGAGTAGATAAATGATAAAACAGAATTTTGATGTGGAATGCTACTCATCATATTCATCAGATATCCTTTTCTTTTGTAGCATGGACATTTGGACTTTAGATGATTCGAAGCAATAGTCTATAATTTGACATGAAAACCTCGATACTCAAGCATATCAACAAGCAACCATGTCTTTCAAAATATCAACAAGAAAGCTATCCCTGGCCAACTATGCTCAATCATTGATCCATTCATGAAACAACTCAAATATTAGCTACATCCAATGCACAAGTATGATAATAGTGTTCCCTAGTTGGTGCTTTATAAGAGAAGATGGAGACTCAATAAAAATAAAAATTGCATAGAAGTAAATAGATAGGCCCTTCACAGAGGGAAACAGAAATTTGTAGAGGTGTCAGCTCTCATAGCTTAAACTGAGACATAAAACTTTTTTGAGAGGCATGCTTTTCTTGTCAACGAAAACGAATGAGAATGCCCAATATCTTCCATGCTAAAAAATAATAAGCGGTTCCCAAACATAAAATAATATTTATTCCTTTTCCACCATTCTTTCACAATCCATGGCTAGCCATATCCACGGGTGTCTTCCATACCAGCACTTCCCAAGGAATTATTATGAACGACATAATTTTTTTATTTCGGGACTCAGCATCCCTATTACCTGCCACACTCTCGTGTAATGACAAGTGAATAAACACTCATGTTGAGAATAACATACCTAGTATGGAAAATATTGGCCATCCCCTGCCGCTTCATGAGCGGTATAGGCACACAATCTCTCCAACAAATTTAAGTGAAGCACGGGAGCATAAATTTTTCTTCAAAATTTTCATCTCTCAAAATAATATAAGTGAAGCATGAGAGGACATTTCTTCAAAAAAAAAATTCTTACTCTCAAAATAATCTAAGTGAAGCCTGAGAGCATATTTCTTTAAAATTTACTAACTCTCAAAATGATCTAAGTGAAGCATGAGAGCATTTCTTCAAAAATTAAACCACCACCGTGCTAAAAAAGATATAAGCAAAGTACTAGAGCAATTCCATAGCTCAAAAAATTTAAGTGAAGCACATAGAGCAATTCTAACAAATCATAGCATCATTATGGCTTTCTCAAATAGGTGTGCCCAGCAAGGATGATTGCGACAAACTAAAAATAAAAACAAGCAAAGACTCATATAATACAAGATTACAAGATGCTCCAAGCAAAACTCATGATATGTGATGAATAAAAGTATAGCTCCAAGTAAAATACCGGTGGTCGTCAAAAGAAAGAGGGGATGCCTTCTGGGGCACCCCCCAGCTTAGTTGCTTGGTTCTCTTTGAATAATGACTTGGAGTGCCATGGGACATCCCCAATCTTAGGCTATTTTCACTCTTTATTCCTTTATTCATCATGATCCCACCCAAAACTTGAAAACTTCAATCACATAAAACTTAACAAAACCTTCGTGAGATCCGTTTGTATAGCAAAGCAAATCACCACTCTGAGTACTATTGCAAACCCATTCATATTTTATTTTTGCATTATATCTACTTTATTCTAGCATTACCATAGCTTATACCCCCCGATACAATCCATAGATTCATCAAAATAAGCACACAATGCAACGAAAACAGAATATGTCGAAAACAGAACAATCTGTAGTAATCTGGAATTTAACCATACTTATGTGACTCAAAAAATTCTTAAAAATTAGGAAAATGTTGGAAATTTTTATATCAATCATGTGAAGAAAATTCAAAATTTTGTCACGCTCCAGTGAATTTGAAAAATTCTTCTACCGGACGCAAAAGTTTTTGTTTTCCAATAGGAGCAAATCAACTATCTCCGAAACCATCCTAAAGGCTTTACTTGGCACAAACACTAAATAAAACATGAAAAACACATTCATTACAGAAGTATAATTGTGTATTTATTAAATAACATAAATAAAAACAAAAGACTCAAAGATAACTATTTTGTTGCCTCCCAACAAGCGCTATCGTTTTACGCCCCTAGCTAGGCATAATTCATAGATTTAAGTATTGCCATCTTTAGTTTCCCATTCCTCAATTATGCAACCATAATTTCTAGGAGTTCTAGCACATATATTTTCAAAAATCAAACTCCTAGGAGCAAAATCAAGAGACGTATTCTTATAAATTGGTTCTTTTATCAAATCTATGAAATTGGGGTGAACTCTAATCATCTTAAGATCTTCATGGTTGCTACTAGAAGTGGCACCCTTGGTCTTAGAATAATATGTAGACTTGGTATTCTTACTAGAAGTAGTCTTTTCAATATTTTTAGTGGAAGAAAAAGCAGAAATCAAGTTACTAAAAAATTCTTCCAATGTATCAATTCGAGAGGGGCTCTCTTCTACCCTTTCGTTGATTACGGGTCTTTTTTGTTTTAGTATTTTAAGAGTGTCTCCTAGCTTTGACCCAATTCGATTGGCATGATCATGGATATTTTTATGAAAATTTTCAATATGATCTATGGTGAGCATTTTCATTTCAATAGCATCTAATCGTTGCATAACATGCTCAAGAGTTAAAATTGTTTCATTGATAATGATAGGTGGAGATCCCACTAAACTTCCCATAGTATTAAAAGCATCCATAGAGGGAGACATCAAGAAATTACCTCCGGTAATAGTGTCAAGCACAAATTATACCAAGCAGTAATACCCACATAAAAATTGCGAAGAAGGGTAGTGGTGGATTGCTTGCGAATAGATCTATGATGAGTGTTGCAAATCCTATACCAAGCATCTTTTAAATTCTCTCCTCCCCTTTGCTTAAAATTGAGAACTTCATTCTCAGGAGTGCACATAGCAAGGGGAGAAGTATCCATAGCGATAAAGTGGGAAAGCAAACAAAGAGGCAACCAAGAAAACGGGAAACGAAAAATATTTTTGTATTTTTGCAAAATGTTTTAGAAGTGGGGGAGTTGAAAACGAGAGGCAAATGGAAAATAAAGTAATTGAAAGGAGATGAGAGTTTGTGCATAGGAACCTGATAGATGTTGATGATGTCTCCCCGGCAACGGCACCAAAAATTCTTTCCGATTGCTTGTATCTGCGTTGGTAATTCCTCGAAGAGGAAGGGATGATGCAGCACAACAAAGGTAAGTATTTCCCTCAGTTATGAAACCATGGTTATCAATCCTGTAGGAGAATGCTACTTCTGGAGCTTGCGTTGGTTTTTCCCTTGAAGAGGAAAGGGTGATGCAACAAAGTAGAGATAAGTATTTCCCTCAGTTAAGAACCAAGGTATCAATCCAGTAGGAGAAGAACGTGCAAATCACCAATACCTGCACGAACAATCAAACACTTGCACCCAACGAGATAAAGGGGTTGTCAATCCCTTCACAGTCACTTGCAAAGGTGAGATCTGATAGAGATATGTCGGTGTACAAAAAGAGGGGTGCGTTTTTGTACCCCTATACCTGTGCACGGGCAGTCGGAGCCGCGCCCACGGTCACGCCAAGCAGAGCAGGGAGGTGAGCCAGGGTAAGACCAAAGCCCAAGATAATCCGAGCAACGCCAAGGCCAAGACCACAAAGAACAGAGGATGAAGAAGATTCCCCCTGCAAGGCCCTTGCCCGGGGCAGCCTCAGCAGCCTCGGCAAGACCCTTGCCGGGGTAGCTCGCCCCACACCAACAGAGCGAGCCACCCTTGAGCCCACGGTCCCCAACGCCGTCATGCATGTGGGGCCAGGGCTCGGGAAGGCACCTCTGTGGTGGCATGTAGATCATTGTGAAGACATGTTTGAGATCAGATGAGGATTAGAACACGGCGATCCTCGGCAAGGCTACCAGACCCACGGCAAGGCCCTTGCCGGGGACAACAGCGCGCCACGGCAAGACCCTTGCCGGGCAATCCGGCAAGGCCCTCACCAAGGACGCCAGCAGGGCCACCGCCAGGCCCACGCCAACCAAGCTTCCACCGTTGTTCACATGCAGCTGCCAGCCCAACCAGCTGGGCGGGCACCTGCGTGGCAGCATGCAGCTCCCAGGCCAACTCATCAAGCGCCTGCGTGGCAGCATGCAGATCTTCGTTGAGGCTCCACCACCGCGCCACCTCAGCTGCCTGCCTGCCTTCATGGCGACGCATGCGTCGCTGGCCAGGGCGCGTGTCGAAGCGAGGAGGAGCGGCAACGGACGGGACGGGCCTCGCCCCCGTCCCCAATAAAGCAAGGGGCCACCTAAGCTACGCATTAAATGCGTCTTGTCCTGTATTACAAGCGATAAGCTCAGAGCACTGTACGCCTTTCCACCTCCTGTGTGCCACTGTGGCAGCCCCTTCCAACTATAAAAGGAGGCCCATGGCATACTGGAGAAGGATTTGGCTCTTTCGAACCACACACTGACCACAGCTAGTTCGAGAGCTCAAGAACTCTCAGAAATACATCCACCAAAGCAGGACTAGGGTTTTACGCATCCTCGCGGCCCGAACCTGGGTAAACGATCCTTGTGCTGTCTACTAGCCCTGCTCTCCTGGCAACCCTGCGCCCCGGCAACCGTAGTAGGGATTCTTGTGAGCCCATAGGTGTCGTTCCACACCGACATCCTTGGCACGCTAGGTAGGGGGTGCAATTGTGAGGATCTGGTCTAGTAGTTAGCCTAGCAGTTCTTCATCGCTTTCGGTTTCTGAGAAGAAGGCGGCTAGAGGAACGACGCCGGCTCGGCAACAGAAAAGCTAAGTCATTCAGAGCCTTGGGTTATTTCCTTTTACATTTAAGGTTATTGTCCTCGAGGATCTTGCCTATGTATGGGAAACCTGCACGCAAAGGGGCCCCCCGCAATTGGCAACGCCCTTGTTCTGTTTTGAGTCCGCTCAACAGCTCAAAGCGGCTGCGTCGAGAGTGGCGGGGTAGCCTTCCACACCTGGCAACGCTCCTGACTCTGACTCGAGTCAAACTCGACAGTTCGGGCGGCCACGCTAAGGGCGGTAAGGTGGTTTGCCCGGCAGCAAGCACACCCGGCAGGCTAATGGGGATCCGTCCCCAAGACGCCGCCCTGGGTTTACGCGCCGGCAAAGCCTACCTAGTTATGTAGGGCGGACATACAAGGAAAAATCGAACAGGAAAATAACATGCATGATACCAAAAGTGTTGCAGAGTTATATTACATCAAATTGTTGTTGCGGTTCTAACTAGAGATAGCAATTGTCTTGGTTGTGAACCTGCAGCGGCGATAAAGAATGGGATGCCTAATCCCGGCGCTGGCGCTCCACCCTCTGAATTCCGCCGACTCGGCTGATGATGGGCTTGATGCGCTCCATCAGCGGCGCGAGGTCAGTACCCTCCGGCAAGCTCTCTAGCGCGGCGTCGAAGTCGAGGTCGGGGTACCAGTGCGCCACCTTGGTGAGAACCTTGGTCATGGCACCCTGGCAAAACCTCCGGGACTCGTCGGCCAGTGAGGCCGCCCGGTTGGCGTGGAGCCGCTCCAGAGCACCGACGACCTTCTCAAAGAACATGGTCACACTGCAATTGGCGCTCACGCTCCGCTCCGGGACATACCTCACGTCTGGCATCCCCATGATGGCCAGCTGCGCAGCGGCCTGGTTGGCGAGGGTGGCGAGGCGATCGAGCCAACGGCTCTCGCCCGCCACGTGATCCGCGAAGTTGAGGTCCTCGTTCATCCACAACTGCTTCTCGGCCTCCAGCTCCTTGGCCAGGGTCCCCTCTCGGGCTTTGGCCTCCGACAACACCTTCTCAAGACCCTCCAGCTTCAGCTTGAGGTCTTTGATGGAGTTGTTGGCCTCGGAGAGCTCCCCGGCCTTGCTGACGACCGTGCCCTGCGCCTCTATCAGGGCACTGTTAAGCATGTCCCTCTCATGGGACAGCTTCAGGGCCTGCTCCTTCAGCCTGTCACGCTCCGCCTCCAACTCCTCCACCTTGCCGGCGTGAACCTGGGCCTGGGCATTGAGTGCCTCTGCTCCAGCTCACTGGTCAGCTGCAAGACAAGCTTCTCCACCTCTGCATCCTTGCCGCGAAGCATGGCGGCAAGCTTCTCCTCGCGTGCAGTGAGGTCCTCCTCCTGGGAGTGCAGCGCGGCCTTGTGTTGGGTCCGGGCGGCGAGGATGAGTTGCCGAGCTTTCTCGACGTCGTCTCCTGAGCTTTCTTGACGTCGGCGAGCTTCATGGTGAGCTCCACATCGCGCTTGGCCAGCTCACCCTGGGCAGCCTTGAGCTCCTTGTGGGCCTCACGGAACAAGTCCTGCGTCTCGGCGACGCGCTTCTTGAGGTCCGCCTCCGCCCTCTCCACCACCACCGTCCTGGACTTAGCCTTGTCCAGGCGGGCGCGGTGGAGCGCCTGGAGCTTCCGGAAGCTGGCGCCCATGGCATGGAGGAGCCGCTCTTCCTGCAAACCATCGCTGTCAACGATCGGCTCGTCGACGACTTCAAGCCCGGCAGCGGCAAGCACTTCGTCGTCGAACACCTATCCCTCCACGGGTGTCCTGATGCTCGACGCACCTGGAAGGTGGACGAACAAGTCGTCGCTCACCCTCAGGTACTTGCCGGAGCCAGAAGCAGCAGAAGAGGAAGGCTGGTCATCAGCCACTTCCTCCTCCTCCCCAGCAGCGGCCCCGCCGGCCTCTCCGATAGGCCCCTTGCCGGCCTCCATAGAGGCAGCCTTGCCGGCCTCCCCGGCAGGCCCCTTGGCGGCGTCCTCGGCAGCGTCCTTGGCGGCCTCCTCGGTGGCGATCTTCTCGGCGTCCGCCTCGGCGGCCTTGCCGACGTCCTCCATGACAGCGTCCACGTCCTCTGGGTTCACCGAGGAGGAATCTAGACGCCGAAGAAGGGGGTGAGGCAAGGACAGGACCAAGAACTAGAGAGAAGAAGAAGCAGGGACGAACGGCGAACGACTTACCTGCGCCAATACCCGGCTGGGAAATGGAAGTCCCCTCCCCGCCAACATTTGGCGTCGAGGCAAAGCCACCGGCGCCCAAGTTCTCCTCCTCCTCCTCCATGTGCGTGGGCTCGGCATCCGGCGCCCTTGCCGGGGACCCCCTCGGGGCGGCGTGGTCGATGGAGGCGGCGTGTTGGGAGTAGCCCTCTGTGGCTCCTCCTGCTGCTGCTCTCCTCCTGCATACCTGGCAAGGTCAGCACCAAAGTATCGTGCCCCTGACCCATGTCGACGGGAGAAGAGTGATGAACTTAGGCTGGGGGCTCTGCCGGGGGCTGCTGTCCGGGCTGCTCAACACCACCAGTGGCGCCCCCGAAGTACCAACTGGGGGCTGGCCACCCACCGGGACCTTGGCCCTCTTCGCTCTCTGGGCTAGCGTCTCCGCGTCCCTCCAAAGATGAAAACAAGTCAAGATGAGCAACACAGATTGAGGAGGCAGAGATAACAAAAAAGGAACCAGATACTTACTCATCGTCCGCCTCCTACTCTGCTGTTTTCCTCTTCCTCCTCGGGCTGAGGGATCCATAATCGAAGGTAACCTCTGTATCAACATCCGCCGGAGGAGGAGAGGGAGGTGGTGTCTGGACACGCGTGGACGAAGAAGGGGCGGCAGTCTTCTTCTTCACCGTGGCCTTCGCCGGCTTCTTTGCCGCCGCGGCCCTCGTATGGCGCCCGGACCCCTCCAAGGTCAGTTGTGGCCGCGCAGCCCTGCCGGGCCAGACCGGCTCGCCGGAGCTGGCCCGCCGCAGTACTCGCCCTCTCCTCTTGGCTGGCGTCGGGCCTGTGGTCTCGGCTTCCTCCTTCGACGACTCACCGGTCACATCTTCAACCAGAGGAGCCTCGGTGCCAGCGCTGCTGGCTCCCCCAGCGGCCGCCGCCCACCGGGCGAGCTCCTCCTCCTCCGCGGCCGTCGCGGCCTTGTCCTCCACACCACCGGCACTACCGGCCTCCCTGGCAAGCTGTGCCTCCCTCGCCCTGGTGGCGATGTAGTCCAGCTCCGCCTGGGTGGTGTCCTGGACAAGCAGCCGCTCGGCGTCGGCGTTGACGTACCCCTCATGCAGGGTGTCAAAGAACTGCTACACTTCGGCGTCCTCCGGCTCCTTCCAGCTCGGGTCGGGGCCATGCGCGTTGCAGTCCGACATCATGGCAATGATCTCGGACCGATGCGAGTTGTTGCACAACGGGACCACCCCCGTCGGCAGCTTGAACAGAGGCCCCTTGAGGACCTTGCCGGCCTTGGTGGCGGCCCTCGCGACCTTGCCGGTACGCTCGACCTCGCCGTCGCTGCCCACGTCGAGCTGGAAGATCCGCTGGCAGAAATGGGCGTGTCCCATCACTGTGAAGTTGTGGTCGAGGCCGGGGCGGAGTCGCATGATGTCGGCGGGGTTCGTGAAGAGCCAGGCTGGCCTCCCCTTGTTGTGCAGTGGAGCGATCCGGCGACGGATGAAGTCCGCCCCGATCATCTCAAGGGTGAGCCCGGCTTGGGTAAGCCGGAGAATCCTGGTGGTGGCAACCGTGAGCTTTCCATCGTCGGCGTCCATGTCGCTCCAATCACTTCCGCGAACCGGCGGCACCCGGCGAACTCTGTAGAACACCGGCGGGTCCTTCTCTTCGATCCAGCACCACCGGCCCCGCCATTCTTCCCACCTCTCCTTCATGGCACCGTCCGGGTACGCTCCCTTGGATTTTGGGATCCAGGCGATGCACCCCGAGATGGCACCTCCCGTCTGGATCGGAGGGAAGAAGTAATGGCGGAAGAGCGCCGTGTTGGGGTGCACCCCAGCAAAGCCTTCATAGAGGTGCGCGAAAAGGGCCATGCATGCCACCGCATTTGGAGTAAAATCCAGGAGGCGGAAGCCGAAGGTGTGCATGATGTCGCTGAAGAAATCAGAGAAGGGAGGACAGAGCCCACAAGAAAAATAATCGACGAAGAAGGGGTACCGATTTGGGGCAGCCTCGGCGCAGTCGGCGGGGATGACGCACGTGGCTGGATGCCCCGAATTCTCCCCCCCGTCTTCACTCCCCACAGGGGCCTGAAGGAGTCCCGAAGCTCGAACACGTCGACCGTCGAGGGGAAGAAGGCGGACTGCATCCGTTGCACCGCCAGCGCACTCTCCGGCGGCTCCGTGGCTCTGGCGTCCTTGGCCACTCCCTTGACCTTGGTGGATTTTGGCGCCATGGCGGCTGGGGGAGGAAGGCAGGACAGAGGGCGGCGGAAGTGCAACAACAGCGAGCAGGAACGAGGCTTGGAGAGGCTTCCAAGATCGGGGTTGAGCGAAGGGTAAAAGGAACAGTGCGCCCGCGGTTATCCCTTTTTATGGGGAAGGTGCGGGTCGCGCTGCCCATTTATTGCGATGTGACGCATGCGTGCAGGAACCACCCCACGCATGCCGCCCACGTCACGCACACCCCTCCACGTCGCGCCGCGCGCGCGGGTCGTGGGAAGCGCAACGCGGGAAAAAGTTTTACCGCGGTAAAAACCGCCCCGCTTGCCCGCGCACCGTTTTGGGCCTGGCCCAACAACGTGTCGCGCTTATGTGTGGCCCAGGCCCGGGGGCTCCTGTCGGTGTACAAAAAGAGGGGTGCGTTTTTGTACCCCTATACCCGTGCATGGGCAGTCAGAGCCGCGCCCATGGTCACGCCAAGCAGAGCAGGGAGGTGAGCCCGGGTAAGACCGAAGCCCAAGATAATCAGAGCAACACCAAGGCACAGACCACAAAGAACAGAAGATAATCAGAGCAACACCAAGGCACAGACCACAAAGAACAGAGGGATGAAGCAGATTCCCCCGGCAAGGCCCTTGCCGGGGGCAGCCTCAACAGCCCCGGCAAGACCCTTGCCGGGGCAGCTCGCCCCACACCAACAGAGCGAGCCACCCTTGAGCCCACGGTCCCCAACGCCATCATCCACGTGGGGCCAGGGCTCGGGAAGGCACCTCTGTGGTGGCATGCAGATCTTTATGAAGACATGTTCGAGATCAGATGAGGATTAGAAGACGGCAATCCTCGGCAAGATCCTTGCCGAGGAAGGCCACCAGACCCCCGGCAAGGCCCTTGCCAGGGACGACAGCGCGCCACTGCAAGACCCTTGCCGGGCCACCCGGCAAGGCCCTCACCAAGGACGCCAGCAGGGCCACCGCCAGGCCCGCGCCAACCAAGCTTCCACCCTTGTTCACATGCAGCTGCCAGCCCAACCAGCTGGGCGGGCACCTGCGTGGCAACATGCAGCTCCCATGCCAACTCATCAAGCGCCTGCGTGGCAGCATGCAGATCTTCATGGAGGCTCCACCACCGCGCCACCTCAGCTGCCTGCCTGCCTTCGTGGCGCCGCATGCGTTGCTGGCCAGGGCGCGTGTCGAAGTGAGGAGGAGCGGCAACGGACGGGACGGGCCTCGCCCCCGTCCCCAATAAAGCAAGGGGACACCTAAGCTACGCATTAAATGCGTCTTGTCCTGTAATATGAGCGATAAGCTCAGGGCACTGTACGCCTTTCCACCTCCTGTGTGCCACTGTGGCAGCCCCTTCCAACTATAAAAGGAGGCCCATGGCATACTTGAGAAGGATTTGGCTCTTTCGAACCACACACTGACCACAGCTAGTTCGAGAGCTCAAGAACTCTCAGAAATACACCGACCAAAGCAGGACTAGGGTTTTACGCATCCTCGCGGCCCGAACCTGGGTAAACGATCCTTGTGCTGTCTACTAGCCCTGCTCTCCTCGCAACCCTGCGCCCCGGCAACCGTAGTAGGGATTCTTGTGATCCCATAGGTGTCGTTCCACACCGACAAGATAGATAAATAGAACTAAACAAAAGATAAAATATTTTTGGGTTTTTTGGTTTATAGATCTGAAAATAAAAGATTGCAAAATAGTAGATCGGAAACTAATATGATGGAAAATAGACTCGGGGGCCATAGGTTTCACTAGAGGCTTCTCTCTTGAAGGCAAATAATACAGTGGGTCAACAAATTACTGTCGAGCAATTGATAGAAAAGCGCAAAGTTATGATGATATCCAAGGCAATGATTATGAAATATAGGCATCACGTCCATGTCAAGTAGACCGACTCCTAACTGCATCTACTACTATTACTCCACACATCGACCGCTATCCAGCATGCATCTAGAGTATTTAGTTCATAAAGAACGGAGTAACGCCTTAAGTAAGATGACATGATGTAGAGGAATAAACTCATGCAATATGATGTAAACCCCATCTTTTTATCCTTGATAGCAACAATTCAATACATGTCTCGCTACCCCTACTTTGTCACTGGGTGAAATCACACAAGATTAAACCCAAAGTTAAGCACCTCTCCCATTGCAAGAAAAACCAATCTAGTTGGCGAAACCAAACCGATAATTCGAAGAGAAATACAAAGATATCAAATCATGCATATAAGAATTCAGAGAATATTCAAATAATGTTCATAGATAAGCTGATCATAAATCCACAATTCATCGAATCTCGACAAACACACAGCAAAAGAAGATTAATCGAATAGATCTACAAGAACATCAAGGAGAACATGGTATTGAGAATCAAAGAGAGAGAAGAAGCCACCTAGGTACTAGCTATGGACCCGTAGGTCTGAGGTAAACTACTCACGCTTCATCAGAAGGGCAATAGAGTTGATGTAGATGCCCTCTGTGATCAAATCCCCCTCCGGCAGGATGCCTGAAAAGGCCCCAAGATGGGATCTCACGAGAACAGAAGGTTGCGGATGGAAAAGTGTTTTCGTGGATGCTTCTGTTGGTTTGGGAATATATGTGAATATATAGGAGGAAGATCTAGGTCAGGGGGTCACCGAGGGGCCCACAAGGTAGGGGCGCGCCCTACCCCCTGGGCGCGCCCTCCACCATTGTCGCCGCCACGTGGCTCTTCTGACTTGAACTCCAAGTCTCCTGGGTGTCTTCTGGTCCAAGAAAAATCATCGTGAAGTTTTATTCTGTTTGGACTCAGTTTGGTATTCCTTTTCTGCGAAGCTCAAAAACAAGGAAAAAACAGAAACTGGCACTGGGCTCTAGGTTAAAAGGTTAGTCCCAAAAATAATATAAAATAGCATATTAATGCATATAAAACATCCAAAACAGATAATATAATAGCACGGAACAATCAATAATTATAGATACGTTGGAGACGTATCAAGCATCCCCAAGCTTAATTTGTGCTCGTCCTTTATTAGGTAAATGATAAAAACAGAATTTTTGATGTGGAATGCTACCTAACATATTTATCCATGTAATTTTCTTTATTATGGCATGAATGGTCAGATCCATAAGTTCAAAACAAAAGTTTAATATTGACATAAAACGATAATACTTCAAGTATACTAATAAAGCAATCATGTCTTCTCAAAATAACGTGGCCAAAGAAAGCTATCCCTACAAAATCATATAGTCTGGCTATGCTCCAACTTCATCACACAAAATATTCAAATCGTGCACAACCCTGAGGACAAGCCAAGCAATCGTTTCATACTTCTTATGTTCTCAAACCTTCTCAACTTTTAGGCAATACATGAGCATGAGCCATGGACAGAGCACTATAGCTGGAATAGAATATGGTGGTTGTGGAGAAGACAAAAAGGAGATAGTCTCACATCAACTAGGCATATCAACAGGCTATGGAGATGCCCATCAATAGATATCAATGTGAGTGAGTAGGGATTGCCATGCAACGGATGCACTAGAGCTATAAGTTTATGAAAGCTCAAAAAGAAACTAAGTGGGTGTGCATCCAACTTGCTTGCTCATGAAGACCTAGGGAAATTTGAGGAAGGCCATTGTTGGAATATACAAGCCAAGTTCTATAATGAAAAATTCCCACTAGTACATGAAAGTGATGACATAGGAGACCCTCTATCATGAAGATCATGGTGCTGGTTTGAAGCACAAGTGTGGAAAAAGGATAGTAACATTGCCCCTTCTCTCTTTTCTCTCATTTTTGGTTTGGCTTCTTTGGCCTCTTTTTTTGTTGGCTTCTTTGGCCTCTTCTATTTTTTCCTCACATGGGACAATGCTCTAATAATGAAGATCATCACACTTTTATTTACTTACAACTTAAGAATTACAACTCGATACTTAGAACAAAATATGACTCTATATGAATGCCTCCGGCGGTGTACCGGGATGTGCAATGAGTCAAGAGTGACTGATAACCCACAAGTATAGGGGATCACAACAGTTTTCGAGGGTAGAGTATTCAACCCAAATTTATAGATTCGACATAAGGGGAGCCAAAGAATATTTGAAGGTATTAGCAGCTGAGTTGTCAATTCAACCACACCTGTAGATTAATTATCTGCAGCAAGTAATCAGTAGCAAAGTAGTTTAATAGTTTTGATAATAGTAATAGTAGCAACGGTAACGGTAACGGTAACAGAGATAGCAGTAATTTTGTAGCAAGTATAACAGTGATGATAGCATTAGTAACTTAGCAGAAACAATATAAGATAAATTCTTAGGCATTGGATCGGTGACTTGTTGGATGATATTCATCATGTGACAGTTATAACCTAGGGCGATACGGCACTAGATCTAGTTCATCGATATAATGTAGGCATGTATTCCGTAAATAGTCATACATGTTTTATTAAAAGAACTTGCATGACATCTTTTGTCCTACCCTCCCGTGGCAGCGGGGTCCATATTGGAAACTAAGGGATATTAAGGCCTCCTTTTAATAGAGAACCCGAACAAAGCATTAACACATAGTGAATACAAGAACTCAAACTACGGTCATCACCGAGAGTGGGCCCGGTTGTTGCCACTCCGGGGTTGTCGGATCATAACCGTAGTTGGCACTACTAGGAAAAGGGCAATAGATAATATGGACACTAATGGCGCACCACACAGGTGGTGCGCCACTACTATATACTAATGGCGCACCATGTGTTGGTGCGCCATTAGTGTCCAAATACTAATGGCGCACCACATCCACGGTGCGCCACTAGTAAATTTTTTTTTTGTTTTTTTCTAAATTACTAATGGCGCACCACTCCCACGGTGCACCGTGGGAGTGGTGCGTCATTACTAGTTCAACTAGTAATGGCGCACCACACCCACGGTGCGCCATTAATAATTTTGTTTCAATTTTTTTTTCAAATTTTTTTTTGAAAAACTACTAATGGCGCACCGTGGGAGTGGTGCGCCATTACTAGTTGACCCATTACTAGTTGAACTAGTAATGGCGCACCACTCCCACGGTGCGCCATTAGTAACTTGGCCCATTCCACCGAATGCACCCCGTGGGCCCGAGGCGTCGGGTGTTAAGTTTTAGGGTTTCCTCCTTGTCCTGTCTTTGGCTCTCTGTCACCTCCCAATCCCCTCCTCTCCCACTCCGGCGGCGACGCACCCTAGCTTAGCGCGGAAGAGCGAAGGAGCCGACCATGGTGACGATCGTCAACACCACGGAGGACGAGCCGATGCTGGCGGTGGTGCGCTCCACGGCGGAGCTCGCCTGGGCCGACGTGGGCGCCGAGGTCACCAACCCGGAGGTGGCCCGCCTCTGCGCCGAGGCGCAGCAGCACGTCCTCGCCGGCCGCTGGCTCGACATGGCTGCCCTCATGTTCGCCTCCGCCGACCTCCTCCTCCTCGCCACACGCCTCTCCGACAAAGGCACCTCCCCCCTCCCCCTCCCCTCTCCTTCCCCATCCCTATCAATTTCTTGTTCAATTCTGCCTTGCTTACCCCGCGTCGCTTGCCGTTAGCGGCCGCAGATCTCGAGTGCTCCCTCACCGTGATCTGCAACCTCGTCACCAAGGCCGGATCCGAGGACGAGGCGCTGGAGATCGCCAGGCTCATCTGCGCCAAGCTCACCCACCAGCCGGGTGAGAAGCCCACGCTGCGCATCAAAGTGTAAGCCACCGCAGCGACCCTCGCACTGTCCGTGCCTCCCTGTATCGGATTGTTATATAAGGTTCCTGATGATGCCAATGTGTGGACGTCTGCAGCCTGTTCAGCCTGTACAACCTACTGCCGAGCCTCTCCGGCAAGGCCTTGGTCTACAGGAAGGCGCTCGAGCTCGCCGCCGCCGGGAAGACCGCCGACTGCGTCGTGCCCACCTTCAAGAACATCGACGCCTTTGTCGCCTACTGGGGCATCGGCAAGCCGGAGCAGAGGGACCTGTTCCTTGCCGTCACCAGGATTCTTAAAGACCAGAAGGGGTGCGGCACGCATTGCCCTTTGCTTCCAAGTCCCTTGCATTTTTTAACCAACATGGCAAGATTGTATATTGATGCAACCCATTCTTGTTATAATGATCGTCAACATGACCAAGGAGTACTTCAAGTTTCTGAACAAGTACCTGGCTACATTCGATGGTTCGTCTGATGAGGCCGACGCAATTGGTGCAGCGAAGGAAGAAGCTGCTGCAGCAATCATTGAGTTTGTCAAGTCATCTGACCTCTATCAGGTACTTTTATCCTCCGGCTCACATCTCCGTCTTAGGTCTTGTGTTCGTGTGGAAAAATCTCGTGAGAGCCATAATGCTTATGATTTTGATTCTCTGGGCGATGTATCGCTTTCTCCATACCAGAACATGATATAACATACCATTCTCCAATCATATCACCAAATGTGAATTTAGTTTAGCAATCAAATATCACTATATTAGATACTCCTCTGTAAAGAAATATAAGATCGATCATAGATCACCAAAGTAAATTCTTAGTCTGGTATCCTTTCCTTTTTGGTTAATACTTAGTCTGGTATGTAATTTCAGCCGGCATACTGCGAGGGTCTTCGGGATGCCACAATGGCAGAGTCTACGTTCAAAGCTTGGAGTGTGGAGGGTAAGCCTCTACCTCGCCTTGAACTGCAGCAGCTAATTTTCAGCTGCAAACTAGTTCAGTAGGAACATGCATAGCTTTCCAATTTCTTGATGAATGTCAGATGCAACTCCTACATTGACCTTGAGAACTCATAGGTGCTTACCGAGCAACTAATACAGTTTCCTCTTAAAATTCTGCTACAGGGAAACATTGCAAATGCTATCAACACGATCCAAGCTAACAAGGTGACTGAAGATGGCGGGCAGGGGATGCAAGGATTGATGATCCGCTGATCGGAGGAAGTCCCTAAATTGAGATTATAGCCTGAGAGATTAGATGAGCAATCCTTTTGTATTAGGTATCTTGTAATCCGAAATACTTCTACCCCGTGACCATGCTTGGCTAGATCCTGGTTGCAATGGCATGCTAAGCAATCTCATGTTGCATGAATTTTGTAGACAAAAGCCATGCTTGAAGTCAGCAGTTACTTGTTACAGAATTGCGATTGTTCATACTGGATGCCTGTTTTATCATGATGATTGTTGTTTTCCAAGGTTTGGCTTTGGGGTTATTGAGAATTTGTGTCATGTTCTTTTTTATCTAGCAGCTGGTGTTTTACCTGGATGTCATGTGCTAAAATCTAAATGCTAGTTTAGGACCTGAAAAAATATTTGAAAAAAAATTGTTACTAATGGCGCACTTCTATGTGGTGCACCATTACTAAGTCAGATAGTAATGGCGCACCGTGGCCTATACTAATGGTGCACTGCCTGGTGCGCCATTAGTATACCAGATACTAATGGCGCACCAGTGGTGCGCCATTAGTAAAAAATACTAGTGGCGTGGTACTAGTGGCGTACCAGTAGTGCGCCATTAGTAGGCAAAACTGGTGTGCCACTAGTAGGCCTTTTCCTAGTAGTGTGGTGACTATAACTTGCAAGATCGGATCTAAAACATGGATATAATGATGAATTCATAAACGGTTCAGATCTGAGTTCATGGCACCCGGGCCCAAAGTGATAAGCATTAAGCGTAGCAAAGTCATAGCAACATCAATCTAAGAACATAGTGGATACTAGGGATTAGGTCCTAACAAAACTAACTCGACTACATGATAAATCTCATCCATCTCCTCACCGACCAGCGAGCCTACGAAGGAATTACTCACTCCCGGTGGGGAGCATCATGGAATTGGCGATGGAGATGGGTTGTTTATGACGAAGAACAAAGATCCCCCTCTATGGAGCCCTAAATAGACTCCAGATCTGCCCTCCCAAGGAAGAATAGGGCTTGGCGGCGGCTCCATCTCGTGGATTGCGATAATTCTTTCTTCCTGATTTTTCTCTGAAAATAGGAATTTATAGTGTCAGGGTTGAGGTCTGCGGGGCCACCAGGTGGGTACAACCCACCTGGGCGTGCCAGGAGAGGGGTGCGTGCCCTGGTGGGTTGTGCCCACCTAGGGGCCCCTCTCTGGTGGGTCTTGGCTCCAGTAATTCTATTTTATTCCATAAAAAATCCTCGCGAAGTTTCGTTCCATTCCGAGAACTTTTATTTCTTCACAAAAACAACACCATGGTAGTTCTGCTAAAAACAACGTCAGTCCGGGGTTAGTTTCATTCAAATCATGCAAATTAGAGTCCAAAACAAGAGGAAAAGCGTGAGAAAAAGTAGATACGTTGGAGACGTATCAACTCCCCCAAGCTTAAGCCTTTGCTTGTCCTCAAGCAATTCAGTTGATAAACTGAAAGTGAGAAAGAAAAACTTTTACGAACTCTTTTGCTCTTGTTTGCATAAGTAGGTTTAAACAGCTACCAGGTTTTCAGCCAGCATTATAACTAACCATGTGAACAATAACATTTAAAGATTATATTAACTCATATCAATGACATAATCAGCTAGCAAGCAATAATAAGATATCTCAAACAGCAACACGTTGTCAAAAGAACTGTGATATAATATGACAATAGTGGTATCCCGCTAGCCCTTTCTAAGACCGCAAAACATAAATGTAGAGCACCTCCAGAGTTCAAGCAGAGACCAAACATTGTAATTGATGGTAGAAAAGATCCAGTCATGATGCACCCAACATAGCTACACACAATGCATAAATCATGACAATTGTGCTATCTCAGTTTCTAGCGCTTGTTTTAGAAGGTGATGACACCACATAAAAGTAAACAGATAGTCCCTTCGCAGAGGGAATCAGTGATTTGTAGAGGTGGCAGAGCTCAATTTTTAAAATAGAGATAAATGATATTTTGAGACATGCACCCTTCTTATTCACTTCACGACCATCAGTTATCAACATCTTCCATGCTAAGCACACTAGTGGCGATTCCCAAGCGATAAAAGTAAAGGTTTACTCCCCCTCCACCATCAATCACACTCCACGGCTTGTCCGAAACAACGGGTGCCGTCCATACCAACATCAGTCCCGGGGGAATTTTGTTTAATTATTTGCATTTTTGAGTTCGGGACTCGTGGGAATCCCTATTACCGCCCATTTTCTCGTGCGATGGCGAGTGAATAAACACTCGACCTGAGAATAACACGCTTAGCATGGAAGATACCGACCACCTCTTGTCGTTCCATGAACGATCCAGGCACACAAAAAGGATAATTTTAGCAGTTTTTAGAGGTGGCACATGCAAATTTACTTAGGATGGCAGGGTAATACCGCATATAGGTAGGTACGGTGGACTCATCTGGAATAACTTTGGGTTCAAGGTTTTTGATGTACAAGCAGAGTTCCCACTTAGTAGAGGCGAAGGCTAGCAATTAGATTGAGAAGCGGCCAGCTAGAGAGCAACAACGATCATAACCATGCATTATGCATAAGTAACATTGGACACTAGCATGAGTAGGATATGAACACCATGAACATAAATATCATAGAGGCTATGTTGGTTTTGATTCAACTACATGCATAAACATGTGCCAAGTCAAGCCACTCGAATGTTCAGAGGAGGATACCATATCATCATACTACATCACAATCATTTTAACGCTGTGTTGATATCCCAGATAAATCATTTTCAACTCCCAGCTACTTATGCATGGCATGAGAAACTATAATCTCTAATTGTCATTGCAAACATGTTTAATCATAATGGGTTGAATCATGGATACTTGGTTAAACATATTTACACAAACAGAACATGTCGATTTCATACCAGTTTCTCTTTGCCACGGCCAGTTCTTCGAATATCGTCATTATTGCCTTTCACTTGCACGACTGAATGATATGGAAATAATAATAGTGCAAGAGTGCCATGGACTAAGCTGGAATCTGCAAAACATTTGATTCAACAGGAGAAGACAAGGTAAAATGTGCTCTTTATTAGTTCAACAATTATTCATATGAGAGCCACTCAACATTTTCATCGTGTTCTTCTGCTCGGGAAGACCCGAATAAAAAGAAAAAGAAATACAGAGAAACACACTGAAATATTTTTGGAGTTTTTTGTTTTCTTCAACAAGAAAATAAAAAGCGAAAACGAGAAAAACTATTTACACGGGAAAGCTCCCAACAAGCAAAATAAGAACAAGGAAATCGTTTTTGATTTTCTTTTTAATTCTACTACTAAGCATGCATAGAAAAGTCAATTACTACAACTAATTTGTTTGGTTTTTCTAAAGTTTTTCAAACACACAAGAAGAAAGCAGGAAAATAAATCTAAGCATGGATGATACAATGAAAGAGTGTGAACACCGACAAATAGAATGATATGCGAACATGAATGTAATGTTGGTGAGAAACACGTACTCCCCCAAGCTTAGGCTTTTGGCCTAACTTGGTAGTCGATCAGTAGCCTGGAGGGTAGTAGTTGGCGTGGTAGCTCACAGAGGCTCTCGGTGCGGATGCCTCAGCACGCCGTGCCGCCACCGCTGCTGCGTTATGAGCTCGGGCCTCGCTCTCAAGAACAAAATATCTTCCCTTGTTGTTATAGTCAAAAAGAGTAGGCGTAGGCAAATATGTGTCCACAACAGATGTTTGGTTAAACAATAGATTATAAGTGAAGTTATCAACCTTTCCCTTGAGAATCTTATGCTCTTTTAAGGTGTCAAAATCTAAATACTGCGTGGGTAGGATAGGATCAAAGGGTAAAGGTGAAACACCCAACCCTCATCCTAAACGCGTGGCGTAAATTCCACCATAGAACCAGCCACTGTTAGCGTTATGCTGAAGTCTACATGCAACAATCGCTCCAAGGTTATAATTCCTTTCACCAGTGACAGTGGTGTGAATGAGGCTCAAGTCTGGCGCATAGAGTATGCTACAGTCTTGCTTGCCTAATATGCATTTCCCGTTAAATAATGCAAAGTACTAAATTGCGATAAAGTGAATGCTCTTTATTCTTCCTTGTCTCACTCCCCTATTTTCACCGCAACAAAGGCTAGTCAAGAAAGACTCAAACTCAGCCGTTGATGGCTCATCAAGCGAACACCAAAATGGAAGTTTGCAATGGTAAGCAAAATTCTCTAGTGGAATAGTAAATGGATTATCATAAAGCATAAATGACACCCTAGGCTCACGTGGAAAATATTTAAATCCTTTGACAAATGATTCAGTGAGAAGTTGTTGTTGTTCACACTTATCTGAAAGGTAGGGACCGAGACCGGCATTGTGAACATATTGCTCAAATTCCTCCTTAATGCCCACTCGCATCATATACTCATCGCAAGGCCATAAGCATGTTTTGGTAGTGGCACTTCGTGTGGAACTTTCACTTGGTTCAGCATAAGACCGGCGAGCAGAACTATCACTAGAAGATGCCCCCGAGGATCGTCTCCTTGAAGAACTCCTCCCAAATAGGTTCATCATGTCCGCGTACAATTTTTCCTATGAACAAAAATTTGAATTTTTAGTTCACAAAATTTTCTCAACAAAACTTCACAAAATTGATAGCAACTACTCATAGGGATACATAGAGGCCATAGCAAGCATTCAAACTACTTAGAACACTAAGAATTCAACATGCAAGCACATCTACAGCAGCACCAAGAGTAGCTAATTATCCAAAGTATAAACCACTAAAACAAAAACTAATTGGACAAATGGTGGAGTCACATACCAAGCAACAATCCCCCGAAACAGTTTTGGAAATGGAGCTTCGAGCAAAGAGATCGAAATCCGCAGGTTTGAGCTCAAGAACACGGGAGAGAGAGCAAAGGAGATTTTTTTCTGGAGGTAAGTGATGATGTGGGCTAAAGAGATAAGTGAGGGGGCCCATGTGGGGACCACAACCCACCAGGGCACGCTTGGGGGTCCTGGCGCGCCCAGGTGGGTTGTGCCCAGCTGATGCACCTCCCTATGGTATTATTTGCACCAACAATTCGTAAATATTCAAAAAAAATCATGTTCAATTTTCAAGGCATTCTGAGAACTTTTATTTTTGGGACATTTTTTTATTGCACGGGAAATTCAGAAACAGACAAAACATGGCATTTTATTTTATTTAACTAATAAAAACAGAGAACAAAAGGTAGGCACAAACGGTAGTGCTTACTAAATTCATCAACTTCACACCGCTCAAAAATGATCCATTAATAAGGTTGATCAGGTCTTATTAACAACCACTTTCGATTAGCATGAAACCGAACTTTCGTAAATCACTAAGTTACCTCAATGGGGATATGATTGTCCCCAAAAATAAGCATTTCATATTTCTTTTTGACAGTAGGTAGAGATATTTGAAAACTTCCAATAGTGATTGTCTGAGATTTTTCAATAACATTAATACCATTCACTTGGAATTGTTTCTTCGAAAAGTGCACCGTATGCTCATTACAGTTAATATGAAAAGCGACCTTGCTTTTATTGCAATCAATAACAGCCCCTGCAGTGTTTAAGAAGGGTCTACCAAGGATAATTGACATGTTGTCGTCCTCGGGCATCTCAAGTATAACAAAGTCAGTCAAAATAGTAACATTAGCAACAACAACGGGCTCATCCTCACAGATACCGATAGGTATGGCAGTTGATTTGTCAGCCATTTGCAAAAATATTCTAGTAGGTGTGAGTTTATTCAAGTCAAGTCTTTTATATAAAGAGAAAGGCATAACACTAACACCAGCTCCTAAATCACACGAAGCAGTTTTCACATAGTTCTTTTTTATGGAGCAAGGTATAGTTCGTATTCCCGGATCTCCAAGTTTTTTAGGTACTCCATCTTTGAAAGTATAATTAGCAAGCATAGTGGAGATTTCAGCTTCCTGTATTTTTCTCTTATTAGTGATGATGTCTTCCGTATACTTTGCATAAGGAGGCATTTTTAAGATATCAGTCAAGCGAGTATGCAAAAAGACTGGCCTCAGCATTTCAGCAAAGCGTTCAAATTCTTCATCATGTTTCTTTTTAGTTGACTTGGGTGGAAAAAGCATAGGTTTTTGAACCCACGATTCTCTTTCTTTACCGTGTTTCCTAGCCATAAAGTCTCTTTTATCATATCTTTTATTCTTAGGTTGTGGGTTATCAAGATCCACAGGTGGTTCTATCTCAACATCATTATCTGGTTCTTCTTCATTATTTGGTTGAGTGTCTCCATGAACCTCATCATTATCTTTTTCATTATCACTTGGTGAGTGTTCATTACAAGATTGAGTTTCAGTATCTCAGATAGAAGTTTCATTTTCATTATCATGAGGTTTTTCTATTTCAGGTTCACTAGAAGTGTGCAAAGTCCTATCATTTTTCTTTTTCTTTTTTTTTCTAGAAGGACTAGGTTCATCAGTGTTATTTCTTTGTGAATCTTGTTCAATTCTTTTTGGGTGTCCCTCAGGATAAAGTGGTTCCTGAGTCATTTTACCTCCTCTAGTTGCAACTCAAACAACAAAGTCATGCATATTATGATTCATTTCATCAAGTAATTCCCTTTGTGATTTAGCAACTTGTTCTAACTGAGTTTCAACCATAGAAGCATGTTTTCCAACACCTCTAACATCATTTGAGATTCTAAATAACAAGTCACTCAAGCGAGCAATCATATCAGAATTATATTTCAATCATTTCATAACATTTGCATTGAAGTGATCTTGTTTTCTAATGTAGTTTTCAAACTCACAAAGGCATTGACTAGGATGCATATTGTGAGGATTATCATTATCATTGAACTTCATTAAAGATTTTACCTCTACCACCTTTGGCAATGGTGGTGTATTAAGCCCATGTATTTCTTCAACAGGAGGTAAAATTTTAACATCCTCAGCTTTAATACCTTTTTCTTTCATAGATTTCTTTCCCTCTTGCATATCTTCAGTACTAAGACATAATATACCCCTCTTCTTCGGAGTGGGTTTAGCCGGTGGTTCAGGAAGAGTCCAATCATCATAATTTTTCAATATGTTATTCAATAATTCTTCAGCTTGAGCAATAGTTTGTTCCCTGAAAACACAACCAGCACAACTATCTAGGAATTCCATAGAAGCGTCGGTTAGTCCATTATAGAAGATATCGAGTATTTCATTTTTCTTAAGACGATGATTAGGTGAAGCATTCACTAACTGGCAATGCCTCCCCAAGCTTGTGGGAGACTCTCTTCTTTAGTTTGCACAAAGTTAAATATTTCCTGTAAGGCAGCTTGTTTCTTATGACCAGGAAAATATTTTTCGGAGAAGTAATAAATCACATCCTGGGGACTACGCACACAACCAGGAGGAAGAGTATTGTACCAAGCTTTAGCATCTCCCTATAATGAGAAAGGAAATAATTTGAGAATAAAGTAATAGCGAGTCTTCTCATCATGAGTAAAAAGGGTGGCTATGTCATTCAACTTAGTAAGATGTGCCACAACAGTTTCAGTTTCATAACCATGGAAAGGATCAAATTCAACCAAAGTAATTAACTCTGGGTCGGCAGAGAATTCATAATCCTTATCATCAATAAAGATAGGTGAAGTAGCAAACTTAGGATCACATTTCATTCTAGCATTCAGAGATATTTCTTTATACTTGCATAATAATTTCTCTAGATCATCTCTATCCTTACAAGCAAGAATATCTCTAGTTGTCTCCTCATTCATAACATAACCTTCCGGTACCTTAGGCAATTCATATCTAGGAAGGCTAGTTCTATCAGGTGTTTCAGGAGTTTCAGTTTCAAGCTCATCATCAGATTCAACCACATCATGTTGTATTAATCTAGCAATTTGTTTATCAAGAAAATCACCAAGTGGCACATCATCATTATCAAGCAAGGTACTAGCATCATCATAAGCATCATTCATAGTAGAAGTAGCATCATCAATAACTTGCGACATATTAGAATTGATAGAATGTGGTGGTGTTGCAAGTTTACTCAAAACAGAAAGTGAATCTAAAGCAGAACTGGATGGCAGTTCCTTACCTCCCCTCGTCTTTGAGGGAAATATCTTAGTCTTTAGATCCTTCAGATTCTTCATAGTGATAAATTGGTAATAATCCCAAGTGACTCAACAAATATAGCTATGCTCCCCGGCAACGGCGCCAGAAAAAGGTCTTGATAATCCACAAGTATAGGGGATCGCAACAGTTCTCAAGGGTAGAGTATTCAACCCAAATTTATAGATTCGACGCAACGGGAGCCAAAGAATATTTGAAGGTATTGGCAGCTAAGTTGTCAATTCAACCACACCAGGAGATTAATTATTTGCAGCAAGTAATCAGTAGCTAAGTAGTTTGATAGTTTTCGTAATAGTAACAGTTGCAACGGTAACGGTAACAGAGATAACAATAATTTTGTAGCAAGTATAACAGTGATGATAGCAGTAGTAACTTAACAGAAACAATATAAGATAAATTCGTAGGCATTAGATCGGTGACTTGTTGGATGATATTCATCATGTGACAGTTATGACCTAGGGCGATACGGCACTAGCTCCAGTTCATCGATAATGTAGGCATGTATTCTGTAAATAGTCATATGTGCTTTATTAAAAGAACTTGCATGACATCTTTTGTCCTACCCTCCCGTGGTAGCGGGGCCCATATTGGAAACTAAGGGATATTAAGGCCTCCTTTTAATAGAGAAGCGGAACAAAGCATTAACACATAGTGAATACATGAACTCCTCAAACTACGGTCATCACCGAGAGTGGGCCCGGTTATTGTCACTCCGGGGTTGTCGGATCATAACCGTAGTAGGTGACTATAACTTGCAAGATTGGATCTGAAACATGGATATAATGATGAATTCATAAACGGTTCAGATCTGAGTTCATGGCACTCGGGCCCAAAGTGAAAAGCATTAAGCATAGCAAAGTCATAGCAACATCAATCGAAGAACATAGTGGATACTAGGGATCAGGCCCTAACAAAACTAACTCGATTACATGATGAATCTCATCCAACTCCTCACCGACCAGCGAGTCTATGAAGGAATTACTCACTCCCAGTGGGGAGCATCATGGAATTGGCGATGGAGATGGGTTGGTGATGATGAAGAACGAAGATCCCCCTCTCCGAAGCCCCAAGCGGACTCCAGATCTGCCCTCCCGAGGAAGAACAGGGCTTGGCGGCGGCTCCGTCTCATGGATCGCGATAATTCTTTCTCCCTGATTTTTTCTCCGAAAATAGGAATTTATAGTGTCAGGGTTGAGGTCTGCGGGGCCACCAGGTGGGTAGAACCGACCTGGGCGCGCCAGGAGAGGGGGGCGCGCCCTGGTGGGTTGTGCCCACCCAGGGCCCCTCTCTGGTGGGTCTTGGCTCCAGTAATTCTCTTTTATTCCATAAAAAATCCTCGCGAAGTTTCGTTCCATTCCGAGAACTTTTATTTCTGCACAAAAACAACACCATGGTAGTTCTGCTGAAAACAGCGTCAGTCCGGGGTTAGTTTCATTCAAATCATTCAAATTAGAGTCCAAAACAAAGAGGAAAAGCGTGAGAAAAAGTAGATACGTTGGAGAAGTATCAGTGACATGTATAAAAATTATGAACGTTGGCTTTGCCACAAATGGAGTGTGTCATAATAAAACAGAACGGTGGAAAGTTGCATGGCAATATATCTCGGAATGGCAATGGAAATGCCATAATAGGTAGGTATATATGGTGGCTGTTTTGAGGAAGGTATATGGTGGGTGCATGGTACCGGCGAAAGTTGCGCGGTACTAGAGAGGCTAGCAATGGTGGAAGGGTGAGAGTGCGTAAAATCCATGGAATCAACATTAGTCATAAAGAATTCACATACTTATTGCAAAAATCTGTTAGTCATCGAAACAAAGTACTACGCGCATGTTCCTAGGGGGATAGATTGGTAGGAAAAGACATCGCTCGTCCCCGACCGCCAATCATAAGGAAGACAATCAATAAATAAATCATGCTCCAAGTTCGTTACATAATGGTTCACCATACGTGCATGCTATGGGAATCACAAGCTTTAACACAAGTATTTCTACAATCCACAATTACTCACAAGCATGACTCTAATATCACCATCCTCATATCTCAAAACAATCATAAGGAATCAAACTTCTCTTAGTATTCAATGCACTTTATATGAATTTTTTTATTATATCCCTCTTGGATGTCTATCATATTAGGACTAAATTCATAACCAAAGCAAATTACCATGCTGTTTAAAAAGACTCTCAAAATAATATAAGTGAAGCATGAGAGTTCAACAATTTCTATAAAATAAAACCACCGCCGTGCTCTAAGTGAAGCACTAGAGCAAAACTGCCTAGCTCAAAAGATATAAGTGAAGCACATAGAGTATTCTAATAAATCACGATTCATGCGTGTCCCTCTCAAAAGGTGTGTACAGCAAGGATGATTGTGGCAAACTAAAAAGTAAAGAATCATATCATACAAGACGCTCCAAGCAAAACAAATATCATGTGGTGAATAAAAATATAGCCTCAAGTAAAGTTACCGATAGACAAAGACGAAAGAGGGGATGCCTTCCGGGGCATCCCCAAGCTTAGGCTCTTGGTTGTCCTTGAATATTATCTTGGGGTGCCTTGGGCATCCCCAAGCTTAGGATCTTGCCACTCCTTGTTCCATAGTCCATCAAATCCTTACCAAAACTTTAAAACTTCACAACACAAAACTCAACAGAAAATCTCATGAGATCCGTTAGTATAAGAAAATAAAATCACCACTTTTGGTACTATTGCAAACTCATTCTTTATTTATATTAGTGTAATATCTATTTCCAACTTCTCCATTGTTCATACCCCCCGATACTACCCATAGATTCATCAAAATAATCAAACAACACATAGAAAACAGAATTTGTCAAAAACAGAAACAATGTGTAGTAATATGAATACTTCGAATACTTCTGTAACTCTAAAAATTCTGAAATATTAGGACAACAAAAGCAATTTGTATCTTAATATTCTTCAAAAAGAATTGAGAGGCCCAAGATGCCGGAAAAGTCCCCAAGATGGGATCTCACAGGAACAGAAGGTTGGGGCAGCAGAAAAGTGTTTTCGTGGATGCTTTTGGTGGTTTGGAAATATATGTGAATATATAGGAGGAAGATCTAGGTAAGGGGGTCACCAAGGGGCCCACAAGGAAGGGGCGCGCCCTACCACCTGGGCGCTCCCTCCATCCTTATCGCCGCCTCGTGGCTCTTCTGATTTGAACTCCAAGTCTCCTGGGTGTCTTCTGGTCCAAGAAAATCATCGTGAAGTTTTATTCCAATTGAACTCCGTTTGGTATTCCTTTTCTACGAAGCTCAAAAACAAGGAAAAAACAGAAACTGGCACTGGGCTCTAGGTTAATAGGTTAGTCCCAAAAATAATGTAAAATAGCATATTAATGCATATACAACACCCAAAACAGATATTATAATAGCACAGAACAATCAAAAATTATAGATACGTTGGAGACGTATCAGAGAACCAAGCAACACTATGTAAACAACACCTGCACACAAACAACAAAAACTTGCAACCCACGCGTAAGAGGGGTTGTCAATCCCTCGTCGGTATTGAGATAGATTAAATTGTATGAGATTTGATAAATAGATCTAGCAAAAAACATACAACAAAGTAAATAAAGAAAAAGTGTTGGGGAATGTAGTAATTCCAAAAAATTCCTACGATCACACAAGATCTATCTAGGAGATGCATAGCAATGAGAGGGGAGTGTGTGTCCACGCACCCTCGTAGACTGAAAGCGGAAGCGTTTAGTAATGCGGTTGATGTAGTGGAACGTCTTCACCATCCACCCGATCCAAGTACCGAACGTACGGCACCTCCGTGTTCATCACATGTTCAGCACGATGACGTCCCTCGAGCTCTTGATCCAGTAGAGGGTCGAGGGAGAGTTCCGTCAGCACGACGGCGTGGCGACGGTGTTGGTGACGTGATCCGTGATATGTCTCCAACGTATCTACTTTTTCTCATGCTTTTCCTCTTGTTTTGGACTCTAAATTGCATGATTTGAATGAAACTAACCCCGAATTGATGATGTTTTCAGCAGAACTACCATGGTGTTGTTTTTTTGCAGAAATAAAAGTTCTCGGAATGGAACAAAACTTCGCGAGGAATTTTTATACAATAAAAGATAATTTCTGGAGCCAAGACCTGCCAGAGAGGGGCACCTAGGTGGGCACAACCCTCCAGAGCGCGCCCCCTCTTCTGGCGCACCCAGGTGGGTTGTCCCCACCTTGTGGCCCCGCTGACCCTGAAACCGATGCTATAAAATCCTATTTTTCAAGAAAAAATCCAGGGAGAAAGAATTATCGCGATCCATGAGACGGAGCCGCCGCCAAGCCCTGTTCTTCCTCGGGAGGGAAGATCTGGAGTCCGTTTGGTGCACCGGAGAGGGGGATCTTCGTTCTTCGTCATCACCAACCCTTCTCCATCGCCAATTGCATGATGCTCCCCACCAGGAGTGAGTAATTCCTTCGTAGGCTCACTGGTCGGTGAGGAGTTGGATGAGATTCATCATGTAATCGAGTTACTTTCGTTAGGGCTTGGTCCCTAGTATCCACTATGTGCTTAGATTGATGTTTCTATGACTTTGCTATGCTGAATGCTTGTCACTTTGGGCCCGGTTGCTATGAACTCAGATCTGAACCGTTTATGTTCTCATCATTATATCCATGTTTTAGATCCGATCTTGCAAATAATAGTCACCTGCTACGTGTTATGATCCGGCAACCCCGGAGTGACAACAACCGGGCGAACTCCCGGTGATGACCGTAGTTTGAGGAGTTCATGTATTCACTATGTGCTAATGCTTTGTTATGGTTCTCTATTAAAAGGAGGCCTTAATATCCCTTAGTTTCCAATATGGACCCCGCTGCCACGGGAGGGTAGGGAAAAAGATGTCATGCAAGTTCTTTTAATAAAGCACGTATGACTATTTACAGAATACATGCCTATATTATATCGATGAACTGGAGCTAGTGCCGTATCGCCCTAGGTTATAACTGTCACATGATGAATATCATCTAACAAGTCATTGATCCAATGCTTACGAATTTATTTTATATTTTTTCTACTAAGTTACTACCGCTATCATCACTGTTACACTTGCTACAAAATTACTGCTATCACTATTACTGTTACTATTGTCACTACTATCAAAACTATCATATTACTTTGCTACTGATTACCTTCTGTAGATAATTAATCTCCAGGTGTGGTTGCATTGACAACTCAGCTGCTAATACCTTCAAATATTCTTTGGCTCCCGTTGTGTCGAATCTATAAATTTGGGTTGAATACTCTACCCTCGAAAACTGTTGCGATCCCCTATACTTGTGGGTTATCAAGACCTTTTTTTGGTGTCGTTGCCGGGGAGCATCGCTATATTTGTTGAGTCACTTGGGATTATTATCATATTATCACTATGAAAAATCTAAAGGATCCAAATACTAAGATATTTCCCTCAAGGACGAGGGGAGGTAAGGAACTGCCATCCAGTTCTGCTTTAGATTCACCTTCTGTTATGAGTAAACTTGCAACACCACCACATGCTATCTATTCTAATATGTCGCAAGTTATTGATGATGCTACTTCTACTATGAATGATGCTTATGATGATGCTAGTACCTTGCTTGATAATGATGATGTGCCACTTGGTGAATTTCTTGATGAACGAATTGCTAGAGTAATACAACATGATGTTGTTGAATCTGATGATGAGCTTGAAACTGAAACTCCTGAAACACCTGCTAGAACTTGCCTTCCTAGATATGAAGTGCCTAAGGTACCGAAACATTATGTTATGAATGAGGAGACAACTAGAGATATTCTTGCTTGTAAGGATAGAGATGATCTAGAGAAATTATTATGCAAGTATAAAGAAAAATCTCTGAATGCTAGAATGAAATGTGATCCTAAGTTTGCTACTTCACCTATCTTTACTGATGATAAGGATTATAAATTCTTTGTCGACCCAGAGTTAATTACTTTGGTTGAACCTGGTCCTTTCCATGGTTATGAAACTGAAATTGTTGCGGCACATCCTACTAAGTTGAATGATATAGCCACCCTTTTTACTCATGATGAGAAGACTCGCTATTACTTTATTCTCAAATTATTTCCATTCGCATTAAAGGGTGACGCTAAAGCTTGGTACAATACTCTTGCTCCTGGTTGTGTGCGTAGTCCCCAGGATATGATTTATTACTTCTCTGGAAAAAAATCCTGCTCATAAGAAAAAAGCTGCCTTACAGAAAATATTTAACTTTGTGCAAACTAAAGAAGAGAATCTCCCACAAGCTTGGGGGAGGCTTTGCCAGTTACTTAATGCTTTGCCTGATCACCCTCTTAAGAAAAATGAAATACTTGATATCTTCTATAATGGACTAACCGATGCTTCTAGGGACTTCCTAGATAGTTGTGCTGGTTGTGTTTTCAGGGAACGAACTGTTGGACAAGCTGAAGAATTATTAAATAATATATTCAAAAATTATGATGATTGGACACTTCCTGAACCATCGGCTAAACCCACTCCGAAGAAGAGGGGTATATTATATCTCAGTCCCGAAGATATGCAATAGGCAAAGAAATCTATGAAGGAAAAAGGTAGTAAAGCCGAGGATGATAAAAATTTACCTCCTATTGAAGAAATACATAGGCTTAATACACCACCACCACCTAAGGTGGTAGAAGTAAATTCTCTAATGAAGTTCAATGATAATGAAAATCCTCGCAATATGCATCCTAGCCAATGCCTTTATGAGTTTGAAAACTATATTAGAAAACAAGATCACTTCAATGCAAATGTTATGAAATGATTGAAATATAATTCTGATATGATTGATGCTCGCTTGAGTGACTTGTTATTTAGAATCTCAAATGATTTTAGAGGTGTTGGAAAAAATGCTTCTATGGTTCAAACTCAGTTAGAACAAGTTGCTAAATAACAAAGAGAATTACTTGATGAAATGAATCATAATATGGATGACTTTGCTGTTAGAGTTGCAACTAGAGGAGGTAAAATGACTCAGGAACCACTTTATGCTGAGGGACACCCAAAAAGAATTGAACAAGATTCAAAAAGAAATAACACTAGTGCACCTAGTCCTTCTAGAAAGAACAAGAAAAAGAAAAATGATAGGACTTTGCACACTTCTAGTGAACCTGAAATAGAAAAACCTCCTGATAATGATAATGAAACTTCTATCTCTGATGCTGAAACTCAGTCTGGTAATGAACACTCACCTAGTGATAATGAAAAAGATAATGATGAGGGTCATGAAGACACTCAACCAAATAATGAAAAAGAACCAGACAATGATGTTGAGATAGAACCACCTGTTGATCTTGATAACCCACAACCTAAGAATAAAAGGTATGATAAAATAGACTTTGTGGCTAGGAAACACGGCAAAGAAAGAGAACCGTGGGTTCAAAAACCTATGCCTTTGCCACCCAAGTCAACTAAAAGTAAAGATGATGAAGAATTTGAACGCTTTGCTGAAATGCTGAAGCCAGTCTTTTTGCGTACTCGCTTGACTGACATCGTGAAAATGCCTCCTTATGCAAAGTATATGAAAGACATCATCACAAACAAGAGAAAATTACTAGAAGCTGAAAGCTCCACTATGCTTGATAATTACACTTTCAAAGATGGAGTACCTAAAAAACTTGGAGATCCGGGAATACCAACTATACCTTGCTCTATCATAAAGAATTATGTGAAAACTGCTTTGTGTGATTTAGGAGATGGTGTTAGTGTTATGCCTTTCTCTTTATATAAAAGACTCGACTTGAATAAACTCACACCTACTGAAATATCTTTGCAAATGGCTGAGAAATCAACTGCCATACATATCGGTATCTGTGAGGATGTGCCCATTGTTGTTGCTAATGTTACTATTTTGACTGACTTTGTTATACTTGAGATGCCCGAGGACGACAACATGTCGATTATCCTTGGTAGACCCTTCTTGAATCCTGCAGGGGCTGTTATTGATTGCAATAAAAGCAAGGTCACTTTCCATATCAATGGTAATGAGAATACGGTGCACTTTCCGAAGAAACAATTCCAAGTGAATGGTATTAATGTTATTGAAAAATCTCCGACAATCACTATTGGATGTTTTCAAATACCTCTACCTACTGTCAAAAAGAAATATGAAATGCTTATTGTTGGGGACATTCATATCCCCATTGAGGTAACTTAGTGATTTATGAAAGTTCTTCGGTTTCATGCTAATCGAAAGTGGTTGTTAATAAGACCTGATCAACCTCATTAATGGATCATTTTTAGTGGTATGAAGTTGATGAATTTAGTAAGCACTACCTTCTGTCCTTATCTTTTATTTTCTATTTTTATTAGTTAAATAAAATAAAATGCCATGTTTTGTCTGTTTTCTGAATTTCCTGTGCAATAAAAATGACCCAAAAATAAAAGTTCTCAAAATGCTCTGAAAATTGAATACGGTTTTTTCTGAATATTTCTAAATTTCTGGTGCAAATAACATCAGAGGTAGGTGCACCAGGTGGGCACAACCCACCTGGGTGCACCAGGACCTCCACCCTGGTGGGTTGTGGTCCCCACGTGGGCCCCCTCACTTACCTCTTCATCCCACATCATCACTTACCTCCAGAAAAAAATCTCCATTGCTCTCTCTCCCGTGTTCTTGCTCTCAAACCCGCGGATTTTGATCTCTTTGCTCGAAGCTCCGTTTCTGAAACTGTTTCGGGGGATTGTTGCTTGGTATGTGACTCCACCGTTTGTCCAAATAGTTTTTGTTTTAGTGGTTTATACTTTGAATAATTAGCTGCTCTTGGTGGTGCTGTAGGTGTGCTTGCATGTTGAATTCTTAGAGTTCTAAGTAGTTTAAATGCTTGCTATGGCCTCTATGCATCCCTATGAGTAGTTGCTATCAAGTTTATAAAGTTTTGTTGACAAATTTTTGTCACCCCAAAAAATTTTATTTTCAGAAAATTGTACGCGGACATGAATATCTTTAGGAAATTTGGCTCTAAGAAGAACTCCAAGGGTGTTATTGGGGAGTCTTCTGATAGTGATCTAGAGGTTGGCGGAAGTACGACCGTGTGAATGGCCGCACACCCCGTTCCTGGAAGAGGCTGGAATTCTTCAGGAGTTCACACAATATGTTGCTAATGACGGCCTCACCGACTTCATCGCAGATGAGTGTGACCAACACCAAATCCTCACAAACATCTTTGTTCAGAGCTTTACTTTCCTGCCTAGAAATAATCCTCCTGAAGTGAGATTTGATTTATATGCTAAAAACCATCAGATACCACTTACTGAATTTTGTGACATATGCCTGAGCCCTTCTGATGGGATTTTAGCTGAGCCGAGGCCGGCTAGGTTTGAGGCATTTTATCGCACTTTGACAGTAGGAGATGAGAGAGGGGTGTCAGCCACCATGGCTGCTAGCATACACTTTCCTGCTGTACATTATTTTGCTTTATTTGTTGCTAAGTGCTTGCTTGCTAGAAAGAAAGTAGGTGCGCTCAGCGCACCAGACTTTCTTGTTTTACGCCGAGCACTAGAGGGTGACAACACTTATAGCTTGGGAACTATTGTGGCTTGTCGCCTCCATCTTAATAAATCCCAGGGGAAATACATGGTGGGATTTTTGCTACTCGTTTGGCGGTCCACTTTAATGTTGGGATATGCCCTCATGACTACCCTCTGACCAAGGTTTACCTAGACCGAGCAGCTATGGATCACCACCATTTCACTGATAATAACTCTCCTGGCATTCCCATTCCTTATAACCTTGTTTTTAGCATTGAAACTCATGATATTATTCCCTTGCCTGCACCTGCTTTGTTTGATTCTGCTGCCATGGGCGGATATAGGATTATGCCTAAGGACATCAACGCCTATCGGAACGCTCAGGCTGATGCAGAGGCATAACCGGAGGAGCCTCAGCAGTGGGATGAGTGGATGCCTGCTCCTCAGCACCCTTACTACCCTCCAGGCTACCGATCGACTACCAACTTAGGACAAAAGCCTAAGCTTGGGGGAGTACGTGTTTATCATCGACATTACATTTATATCTACATATCATTCTATTTGTCGGTGTTCACAATTTTTCATTGTATCATCCATGCTTAGATTTATTTTCTTGCTTTCTTCTTGAGTGTTTGAAAAACTTTAGAAAAACTAAAAAATTAGTTGTAGTAATTTACTTTCTATGCATTCTTAGTAGTAGTATTAAAAAGAAAACCCAAAAGGATTTCCTTGTTCTTCTTTTGCTTGTTGGGAGCTTTCCCGTGTAAATAGTTTTTCTCATTTTTGCTTTTCCCTTTTATTTGCTTGTTCAAGAAAACCAAAAACTCCAAAAATATTTCAGTGTGTTTCTCTGAATTTCTTTTCTTTTTATTCAACTTGTACCGAGGAGAAGACCACGATGAAAATGTTGAGTGGCTCTTATATGAATAATGCTTGAACTAATAAAGAGCACATTTTACCCTGTCTTCTCCTGTTGAATAAAATGTTTTGCAGATTCCAACTTAGTCCATGGCACTCTTGCACTATTATTAGTTTCATATCATTCGGTCGTGCAAGTGAAAGGCAATAATGACGATATTCGATGAACTGGCCGCGGCAGAGAGAAACTGGTATGAACTCAACTATGTTTAAACTAGTATCCATGATTCAGCCCATTATGATTAAACATGTTTGAAATGCTAATTAGAAATTATAGTTTCTCATGCAATGCATAAGTAGGTGGGAGTGGATAATGATTTATCTTGGATATCAACATAGCGTTAAAATGATTGTGATGTAGTATGATGATATGGTATCCTCCTCTGAATGTTCGAGTGGCTTGACTTGGCACATGTTGATGCATGTAGTTGAATCAAAACTAACATAGCCTCGATGATATTTATATTCATGGTGTTCATATCCTACTCATGGTAGTGTCCAATGTTACTTATGCATAATGCATAGTTATGATCGTTGTTGCTCTCTAGCTGGCTGCTTCTCAATCTAATTGCTAGCCTTCGCCTGTACTAAGTGGGAACTCTGCTTGTACATCAAAAACCTTGAACCAAAAGTTATTCCAGATGAGTCCACCATACCTACCTATATGTCGTATTACCCTGCCGTCCTAAGTAAATTTGCATGTGCCACCTCTAAAAACTTCTAAAAATTATCCGTTTTGGGGGCCTGGATCGTTCATGGAACGACAAGAGGTGGTCGATATCTTCCATGCTAAGCATGTTATTCTCAGGTCGAGTGTTTATTCACTCGCCATCGCACGAGGAAAGGGTGGTAATAGGGATGCCCAGTCCCAAACTGCAAACATGAAAAAGAGTTCATCTCTGAAATAATCAAACAAAAACTCCTAATGGAGTCAAAACCTTTACTTTTATCACTTGGGAACTGCCACTAGCGTGCTTAGCATGGAAGATGTTGATAACTGATGGTCGTGAAGTGAATAAGAAGGGTGCATGTCTCAAAATATCATTTACTTCTTTTTAAAAATTGAGCTCTGGCACCTCTGCAAATCACTGCTTCCCTCTGCGAAGGGACTATCTATTTACTGTTATGTTGTGTCATCACCTTCTTAAACAAGCGCCAGAAACTGAGAAGAGCACAGCTGTCATGATTTATGCATTGTGTGTAGCTAATGTTGGGTGCATCATGACTGGATCTTTTCTACCATGAATTACATTGTTTAGTCGTTGCTTGAACTTTGGAGGTGCCATGCATTTATGTTTTGCGGTCTCAGAAAGGGCTAGCGAGATACCACTATTGTCATATTATATCATGGTTGTTTTGACAACGTGTTGCTGTTTGAGATCTCTTATTATTGCTCGCTAGCTGATTATGTCGTTGATACGAGTCATTATAATCTATAAGGGTTATTGTCGGCATTGTTAGTTATAATGATTGGCAGAAAACCTGGGTGTTGTTTAAGCTTATTTATGCAAACAAGAGCAAAAGAGTTCGTAAAAGTTTTTCTTTCTCACTTTCAGTTTATCAGCTGAATTGCTTGAGGACAAGCAAAGGTTTAAGCTTGGGGGAGTACATACGTCTCCAACATATCTACTTTTTCTCATGCTTTTCCTCTTGTTTTGGACTCTAATTTGCATGATTTGAATGAAACTACGCCCAGACTGACTCTGTTTTCAGCACAACTACTATGGTGTTGTTTTTGTGCAAAAATAAAAGTTCTCGGAATGGAACGAAACTTTGCGAGGAATTTTTGTACAATAAAAGAGAATTTCTAGAGCCAAGACCTGCCAGAGAGGGGCACCTAGGTGGGCACAACCCACCAGGGCGCGCCCCCCTCTCCTAGCGCGCTCAGGTGGGTTGTCCCCACCTGGTGGCCCCGCTGACCCTGAAACCGACGGTATAAAATCCTATTTTTCTAGAAAAAAAGTCTAGGGAGAAAGAATTATCGCGATCCACGAGACGGAGCCGCCGTTAAGCCCTATTCTTCCTCGGGAGGGCAGATCTGGAGTCCGTTTGGGGCTCCGGAGAGGGGGGTCTTCGTTCTTCGTCATCACCAACCCTTCTCCATCGCCAATTCCATGATGCTCCCCACTGGGAGTGAGTAATACCTTCGTAGGCTCGCTGTTCGGTGAGGAGTTGGATGATATTCATCATGTAATCAAGTTAGTTTTGTTAGTGCTTGATCCCTATTATCTGATACGTCCATTTTGCATCATGCTTTTATATCGATATTTATTGCATTATGGGCTGTTATTACACATTATGTCACAATACTTATGCCTATTCTCTCTTACTTTACAAGGTTTACATAAGAAGGGAGAATGCCGGCAGCTGGAATTCTGGGCTGGAAAAGGAGCAAATATTAGATACCTATTCTGCACAACTCCAAAAGTCCTGAAACTCCACAGAAGTTGTTTTTGGAAATAATGAAAAATACTGAGCGGAAGAAATACCAGAGGGGGCCCACACCCTGGCCACGAGGGTGGGGGCGCGCCCTACCCCCTGGGCGTGCCTCCCTGCTTCGTGGGCCCCCTGTTGGCCCTCCGGTGCCCATCTTCTGCTATATGAAGTCTTTCGTCCGAAGAAAAATCATAAGCAAGCTTTCGGGACGAGACTCCGCCGCCACGAGGCGGAACCTTGGCGGCACCAATCTAGGGCTCTGGCGGAACTGTTCTGCAGGGGACACTTCCCTCCGGGAGGGGGAAATCATCGCCATCGTCATCACCAACGCTCCTCTCATCGGGAGGGGGGCAATCTCCATCAACATCTTCACCAGCACCATCTCCTCTCAAACCCTAGTTCATCTCTTGTATCCAATTCTTGTCTCTAAGTCTGGGATTGGTATGTGTAGGTTCCTAGTAGTGTTGATTACTCCTTGTAGTTGATGCTAGTAGGTTTATTTGGTGGAAGATCATATGTTCAGATCCTATATGCATATTAATACTCCTCTGATTATGAACATGAATATGCTTTGTGAGTAGTTATGTTTGTTCCTGAGGACATGGGAGAAGTCTTGCTATTAGTATTCATGTGAATTTGGTATTCGTTCGATATTTTGATGAGATGTATGTTGTCTCTCCTCTAGTGGTGTTATGTGAACGTCGACTACATGACACTTCACCATTATTTGGGCCAAGAGGAAGGCATTGGGAAGTAATAAGTAGATGATAGGTTACTAGAGTGACAGAAGCTTAAACCCTAGTTTATGCGTTGCTTCGTAAGGGGCTGATTTGGATCCATATGTTTCATGCTATGGTTAGGTTTACCTTAATACTTCTTTTGTAGTTGCGAATGCTTGCAATAGGAGTTAATCATAAGTGGGATTCTTGTCCAAGTAAGTACAGCACCCAAGCACCGGTCCACCCACATATCAAATTATCAAAGTGCCGAACGCGAATCATGTGAACGTGATGAAAACTAGCTTGACGATAATTCCCATGTGTCCTCGAGAGCGTTTTTCTTTATATAAGAGTTTGTCCAGGCTTTTCCTTTGCTACAAAAAGGATTGGGCCACCTTGCTGCACTTTATTTACTTTTGCTACTTGTTGCTCGTTACAAATTATCTTATCACAAAACTATCTGTTACCTATAATTTCAATGCTTGCAGAAAATACCTTGCTGAAAACCGCTTGTCATTTCCTTCTGCTCCTCGTTGGGTTCGACACTCTGACTTATCGAAAGGACTGCGATAGATCCCCTATACTTGTGGGTCATCAAGACTCTTTTCTGGCGCCGTTGCCGGGGAGTGAAGCGCCTTTGGTAGGTGGAATTTGGTAATGAAAAATTTATATAGTGTGGTGAAATTTACTGTCACTTGTTACTATGGAAAGTAATCCTCTGAGGGGCTTGTTCGGTGTATCTTCACCCCGAACAGTAGAGCAAAGAGTTTCTCCTCAACCATTGAACCTACTGAAAAGGAAAATGTCTACTTTGAAATTCCTTCGGGTATGGTAGAGAAACTGCTAGCTAATCCTTTTGCAGGAGATGGAACATTACATCCTGATGAGCACCTAATCTATGTGGATGAGGTTTGTGGATTATTTAAGCTTGCAGGGTATGCCCGATGATGTTTGAAGGTCTTCCCTTTATCTTTGAAGGGATATGCATTGACATGGTATAGGCTATTTGATGATATGGGATCATGGAACTACAAACGATTGAAATTGGATTTTCATCAGAAGTTTTATCCTATGCATATTGTTCATCGTGATTGTAATTATATATATAATTTTTGGCCTCGCGAAGGAGAAAGCATCGCTCAAGCTTGGGGGAGGCTTAAATCAATGCTATATTCATGCCCCAATCATGAGATCTCAAGAGAAATGATTATTCAAAATTTTTATGCTCGGCTTTCTGATAACAATCGCACCATGCTCGATACTTCTTGTGCTGGCTCTTTTATGATGAAGACTATTGAATTCAAATGAGATTTATTGGAAAGAATTAAACGCAACTCTGAAGATTGGGATCTCGACGAAGGTAAGGAGTCAGGTATGACACCTAAGTTTGATTGTGTTAAATCTTTTATGGATACCGATGTTTTCCATAAATTTAGCACTAAATATGGACTTGACTCTGAGATAGTAGCTTCTTTTTGTGAATCTTTTGCTGCTCACGTTGATCTCCCTAAGGAGAAGTGGTTTAAATATCATCCTCCCATAGATGTAAAAGTAGTTGAACCTATTAAAGTTGAAGAAAAGACTATCACTTATAATGATCCTATTGTTCCTACTGCTTATGTTGAGAAACCACCCTTCCTTGTTAGAATAAAGGATCATGCTAAAGCTTCAACTGTGGTTCGTAAAAGCAATATTAGGATTTATACACCCCCTGAGCAAGTTAAAGTTGAACCTAATATTGCTATTGTTAAAGATCTCTTGGCTGATAATATTGATGGGCATGTTATTTATTTCTGTGATGAAACTGCTAGAATTGCTAAACCTTGTGCTAAAGATAAACATAGACCTGTGGTAGGCATGCCTGCTATTTCTGTTAAAATAGTAGATCATTGTTATCATGGCTTGTGTGATATGGGTGCTAGCGCTAGTGCAATACCTATTGACTTATACAAAGAAATTATGCATAATATTGCACCCGCTGAGTTAGAAGAAATTGATGTTACCATTAAGCTTGCCAATAGAGATACTATTTCACCAATTGGGATTGTTAGAGATGTTGAAATCTTCTTGGGAAAACTAAATATCCTGCTGATTTTTCTTGTTCTTGGCTCCCCACAAGATAGCTTTTGTCCCATTATATTTGGTAGACCCTTCTTAAACACTGTTAATGCTAAGATAGACTGCGAAAAGGATGTTATTACTATTGGTTTGGGTGATATGTCTCATGAGTTTAATTTCTCTAAATTTCATAGACAACACCGTGAAGAGGAATTGCCTAGTAAAGATGAAATTATTGGTCTTGCTTCTATTGTCGTACCGCCTAGTGATCCTTTAGAACAATATTTGCTAGACCATGAAAATCATATGTTTATGAATGAAAGAAGGGAAATAGATGAAGTGTTCTTTAAACAGGGACCTATTCTGAAACACAACTTGCCTGTTGAAATCCTAGGGGATCCTCCTCCACCCAAGGGTGATCCCGTGTTTGAGCTTAAACCTTTACCTGATACTCTTAAATATGCTTATCTTGATGAAAAGAAGATATATCCTATTATTATTAGTGCTAACCTTTCAGAGAAGGAGGAAGAAAAATTATTGAAAACTCTGAAGAAGCACCGTGTTGCTATTGTATATACTCTTGATGATCTTAAGGGCATTAGTCCCACTCTATGTCAACATAAAATAAATTTGGAGAAAGATGCCAAACCAGTTATTGATCACCAACGATGCCTGAATCCTAAGATGAAAGAAGTGGTAAGAAACGAAATACTAAAGCTCCTTGACGCAGGTATAATCTATCCCGTTGCTGATAGTCAGTGGGGAAGTCATGTCCATTGCGTCCCTAAGAAGGGAGGTATTACTGTCGTTCCTAATGATAAAGATGAATTGATTCCGCAAAGAATTATTACAGGTTATAGGATGGTAATTGTTTTCCGCAAATTAAATAAAGCTACTAAAAAAGATCATTACCCCTTGCCATTCATTGATCAAATGCTAGAAAGATTATCCAAACATACACATTTTTGCTTTCTAGATTGTTATTCTGGTTTCTCTCAAATACCTATGTCAGCTGATGATCAAGCTAAGACGACTTTTACTTGCCCTTTCGGTACTTTTGCTTATAGACGTATGCCTTTTGGTTTATGTAATGCACCTGCTACCTTTCAAAGATGCATGATGGCTATATTCTCTGATTTTTGTGAAAAGATTTGTGAGGTTTTGATGGACGATTTCTCTGTCTATGGATGCTCTTTTGATGATTGCTTGAGCAACCTTGATCGAGTTTTGCAGAGATGTGAAGAAACTAATCTTGTCTTGAATTGGGAGAAGTGCCACTTTATGGTTAATGAAGGTATTGTCTTGGGGCATAAATTTCTGAAAGAGGTACTGAAGTTGATAAAGCTAAAGTTGATGCTATTGAAAAGATGCCATGTCCCAAGGACATCAATGGTATAAGAAGTTTCCTTGGTCATGCCGGTTTTTATAGGAGGTTCATTAAGGACTTCTCAAAAATTTCTCGGCCTCTGACTAATCTATTACAAAAAGATATACCATTTGTCTTTGATGATGATTGTGTAGAAGCATTTGAAATACTTAAGAAAGCATTAATTTCTGCACTTATTGTTCAGCCACCAGATTGGAATTTACCCTTTGAAATTATGTGTGATGCTAGTGATTATGCTGTAGGTGCTGTTCTAGGGCAAAGAGTTGATAAGAAATTAAATGTTATTCAATATGCCAGTAAAACTCTAGACAGTGCTCAGAGAAATTATGCCACTACTGAAAAGAATTCTTAGCAGTTGTATTTGCTTGTGATAAGTTCAGGCCTTATATTGTTGATTCTAAAGTAACTATTCACACTGATCATGCTGCTATTAAATATCTTATGGAAAAGAAAGATGCTAAACATAGACTTATTAGGTGGGTTCTCTTGCTACAAGAATTTGATTTGCATATTATTGATAGAATGGGAGCTGAGAACCCCGTTGCAGACAACTTGTCTAGGTTAGAAAATGTTCTTGATGACCCACTACCTATTGATGATAGCTTTCATGATGAACAATTAAATGTCATAAATGCTTCTCGTACTACTCCATGGTATGCTGATTATGCTAATTACATTGTTGCTAAGTTTATACCACCTTGTTTCACATACCAGCAAAAGAAAAAGTTTTTCTATGATTTAAGACATTACTTCTGGGGATGACCCACATCTTTATAAAGAAGGAGTAGATGGTGTTATTAGACGTTGTGTACCTGAGCATGAACAGGAACATATCCTATGCAAGTGTCACTCCGAAGCTTATGGAGGACACCACGCTGGAGATAGAACTGCACATAAGGTATTGCAATCCGGTTTTTATTGGCCTACTCTCTTCAAGGATGCCCGTAAGTTTGTCTTATGTTGTGATGAATGTCAAAGAATTAGTAATATTAGTAGACGTCAGGAAATGCCTATGAATTATTCACTTGTTATTGAACCATTTGATGTTTGGGGCTTTGATTATATGGGACCGTTTCCTGCCTCTAATGGATATACACATATTTTAGTTGCTGTTGATTACGTTACTAAGTGGGTAGAAGCTATTCCAACTAGTAGTGCTGATCATAGCACTTCTATTAAGATGCTTAAAGAAGTTACTTTTCCGAGGTTTGGAGTCCCTAGATATTTAATGACTGATGCTGGTTCACATTTTATTCATGGTGCTTTCCGTAAAATGCTTGCTAAGTATGATGTTAATCATAGAATTGCATCTCCTTGTCACCCACAGTCTAGTGGTCAAGTAGAATTGAGTAATAGAGAACTCAAATTAATTTTGCAAAAGACTGTTAATAGATCTAGAAAGAATTGGTCCAAGAAACTTGATGATGCATTATGGGCCTATAGAAGTGCATATAAAAATCCTATGGGTATGTCTCCGTATGGTTTATAGAAAAGCATGTCACTTACCTCTCGAACTAGAACATAAGGCTATGATTTCAAACTTGCCGGTGAGAAGAGGTTATTTGACATTAGCTCACTTGATGAATGGAGAACCCAAGCCTATGAGAATGCCAAGTTGTTTAAAGAAAAAGTTAAAAGATGGCATGACAAAAGAATACAAAAGCGTGAGTTTAATGCAGGTGATTATGTATTGCTATACAACTCTCGTTTAAGATTTTTTGCAGAGAAACTTCTCTCTAAATGGGAAGGTCCTTACGTTATCGAGGAGGTCTATCGTTCCGGTGCCATAAAAATCAACAACTTCGAAGGCACAAATACGAAGGTGGTGAACGGTCAAAGAATTAAACATTATATCTTAGGTAATCCTATAAATGTTGAAACTAATGTTATTGAAACTGTAACCCCGGAGGAATACATAAGGGACACTTTCCAGAACGTTTCAGACTCCGAAAAGGAATAGGTATGTGGTACGGTAAGTGAACTGACTCCAAAACAGTTCTAATGGCAATTTTTCGTCGTTTTGGAATATTTAGAAAAATAGAAATATAAGAAGCAGTCCGGGAAGGACACGAGGGCTCCACGAGGGTGGAGGGCGCGCCCTACCCCCTGGGCGCGCCCCCTGTCTCGTGGGCACCTCGTGCGCTCTCCGAACTCCGTTTTCTTGCACGATACGTATTTTGGTCGGTAAAAATTCATTATATAATCTCCCGAAGGTTTTGACTCCTGTATCACACAATTGTCCTCTGTTCTTGTTTCGAGCTGTTTTCTGTCAGGGTTGTCAAGGCCAGGCATCATGTCGTCCCCCTCCTCAACAATGGTGACAACGATGCTTGGCTAACGAAGATAGAGCTGAAGAGGCAAGAACCCGTGGAGATCAACAAGGATGAAGGGATCAAGAAGGCCACAGAGGACCAAGTTCCAGCAGCAGAAGACACCCTTCAACTTGATCACAATCTTCTTACCCCAACTGAGATCGAAGCTTTCAGGATGATTGCGTTAGCTCGTATAGAAAACAAGTATCTCACATGTGAAAATATTTTATTGAAGGAGCATATCGTCGCGCTCAAGGGCATTATCCGCAAGTTGGGGGATCTCTTGCGCTCGATGTGCGACTACCCATCATCAACAACTCCACCATCTTCTTCACCAACAAAGGAGACATAACCATATGGGTATGGGCACTCCCCTTGGCAACTGCCAAGCTTGGGGGAGGTGCCCTGGTATTTTATCACCATCACACTCTTATCTTTACCGTTTTTCTTAGTTCGATCCTTTTAGTAGTATTTTGAAATGGTAGAATAAAGTTTTAGTATGATCTAGTTTTGAGTTTTGCTTTATGATCCCTCTATGTAATCGAGTCCGTGAGCTATATAATAAAGATTAGTGTTGAGTCAAGGGCTTGATTACCTGGCTATGATCTTGAGTGAATAAAAGAAAAGAGAAAAGAACAAAAAGAAATAAAAAGATCATATTGATCTTATGGAGAGTAATGACTTCACATATAAAGAGTATGATGATTAAAAGTTGTGGAGAGTTGACAAACATAGCTTTGGTCATCGTTGCAATTAATAGGAAGTAATAAAGAAAGAGAGGTTTCACATATAAATATACTATCTTGGACATCTTTTATGATTGTGAGCACTCATTAAAATATGACATGCTAAAGAGTTGATGTTGGACAAGGAAGACAACGTAATGGGTTATGTTTTCTTATATCTGAAATAAAGTATATTGTTATGGATCATCCAACATGTTGAGCTTGCCTTTCCCCCTCATGCTAGCCAAATTCTTTGCACCAAGTAGAGATACTACTTGTGCTTCCAAAAACCCTTAAACCCAGTTTTGCCATGACAGTCCACTATCACTAGTAGGAAAAGGGGCTTTTACCCCGGTTCATAAGGGCCTTTAGTCCCGGTTCTGGAACCGGGACTAAAGGGTCGTTACTAATGCCCTAGCCCTTTAGTCCTGGTTCTTACACGAACCGGGACTAAAGGCCGTCCACGTGGCCGGTGCGGGGAGCCCAGGCAGGAGGGCCTTTTGTCCCGGTTGGTGTCACCAACCAGGACCAATAGGCATCCACGCGTCAGCACCTGGTAGGAGCTGAGGTTTTTGTTTTTTTGAAAGGGGGTGGTTTAGGGGTTTTGGGTGGTTAATTTAGGTGTTTCATATATTGTGTTAGCTAGCTAATTAATAGAGAGAAGTGTCCTCTCTTATCTCCGTGCTTGGTCGACGCTACGTACTATATACGTATGGATAGGAGTAGACACGCTAGCTAGTAATCAAATGAAGGAAACAGAAGATCGTCATGAACATATGCATACAGAGAGAAGTGATATCGACCACCTCTCCTTCTCCGAGATATTAGTCGAACAACAAGTTCTCGTATATCTATCCGACACTATCGGCTACATATATACAATAATTATCTCTTACAATACAATCTCCTAATTATATTGTAGGAACACAGGGTCCACATAGTATTCTCCATTTTCAGCGATCACGTGGTCAAGGTAGAATGCCGCCAATTCCTCTTGAATTGCTCGCATACGATGTTCTGCTAGGAGTTCATCCCGCATCCGAAAGATCTAATTTGAAGAAGGGGGTCAATACATATATATATATATATATATATATATATATATATGAATAAATGAAACTCAACACAAATGATGGTAATAAAATAAAATTGTGAATATTATTGCTTACGCACTTCATATTGTTCTTCAGTGTAGCCCCGCTCACAGGTCGTGTGGCGGATGGACTCGCAAATGTAGTTTCGACAGTAATTATTCCCGGGTTCCTGCCACAACCACTTTACAAGAAATAGAGGTCAATCAAACTGATAAGCAAGCATGCTAAATGGTATTGATGAAACTAGCGCTTGAATCACTAGGAGATGCGCGGAACATGCTACTATGGTACTTACTTTCGGGTGTCTAAATTGCAGCTTCTTCCAGAGTCCCGGAGCTTTTGAGGTGAATTTTCTCCAAACCCTGCCAGACAAAGAAAACAATTACTTGATATCAGGAAATGAACAAAGTTGCTGATATGGTGGATAATGATCGATTTAACTTACTTCTGGAGCATTTGAGTCATGTTCGCATAGTCCTGGGGATCTTTTCGTCTCGAGTCTAAGACGGTTATATCTTTGTTTTGATTTAATACCAACGATTGTAGCAAGTTGGCCTCAGCTTCTTTGGGATTTTTTTCAACCGTATATGCATCTATGAGATTTGTGTTAATGAACCCAATATCACCGATTTGTCTTTTCTTCAATTCGGCGATCTTCAATCTCCATAATATAGTGAGGATAAGTATAAATACATGCAATGAAAGAGCTGACCTATATAGAGAGACTTAATGATAGAAGTAGTACTACTTACAGACAGTAGCAAGTGATCGTTATTTTATCGAGGGATTTTTGATTGTAAAACTGGAAGAAATCCTCAAATGGAACATTCAGCAGTTCAATTCCAATGAGGTCATGCTCCGGTTTAACTCTCAGCGTCAAAGTACTCATCCCATCAGACTCTCTGCAGGTTTTCATGTACCAATCATGTAGTCTTCGCATCATCGTGCTTAGAGATCTGACATCTTTGACGAGAGGCTTCCCGTAATGGTATTTGTGTTCGTCCACCTCCATGATTTCATAATGTACATCGTCGTGCAGGTAATCTCCAAGATTGCTATAACCGGGCACCATACCCGGATCATTAGCGACGATGTCTTTTGACACCTTGAGCGGGGGGGCACGATTGGTTCGCTTGTTCGCCGAGCTGGGCAATTTTTTTTCCCAGCTCATCATTCTTTCATCCTTTTATCACTGATAGTACTTCCCGACCGCTCCGCTTCGGCATATGCCTTTGCAAGAACGTGCTCATAGTTGCCTCTCGGCGGAGACTTTGGTGGTTTTGTCAGGGCAGCCAGAGTGCGCTTTGCTTTCACCGGATCTACCTTCTCCTCCGGAGGTGGATGTTTCTTTGCTTTCACCCCTTCAAAGAAGTTCTTCACTTCGGCTCGCATGATCTTCGCGTTCTCCTCCTCGGTCCTCTCATATGGTAACTTCTCTGGAGTCTTCAGAGAAGGACCGAATCTGTATTGCCTCCCACCTCTAGCAGCTGTACTGCTAGACGCCAGCAGAGCAGACGGAGCGGCTGCGGCTGTCTTCTTTCCTTGCTTACGAGGCGGAGGAGAAGGACTACGACGCGCCGGAGCAGCCGCAGCGGCGGCGGGTCTCTTCCGCCCTTGCTGACGAGGCGGAGAAGGAGGAGGCTGGCTGCTCTGGCGCGCCGGCGCTGGCGGAGAAGGAGGCGGAGTGCCGCCACGTGCCGGAGAAGGAGGCTGAGTGCCCTGATCACTCGCCGGAGGAGGAGGCGGAGGAGGAGGCGGAGTGCCCTTACTCGCCGGAGCCGTCCAGTTCGGAAGCTTGATGAGCTCCTTCCGCCATACGCATGGAGTCTTCAGAGCTAAACCCAGCCGAGTCTCCCCTTCACCGGTATGGTGGTCAAGCTGGAGGTCCTCAAATCCCTCCGTTATTTCATCCACCATCACCCTAGCATATCCTTCTGGAATCGGCCGGCAGTGGTACGTTGCGCCGGGTTCAGTAGGTAAAGCAGAGCCAACAGCCGCCTTGACTTTCAAGTTCTGCCATTCCGCCATAAGGTGGCAATGTTGAGACTCCGTGATAGCATCCACGGGGTAGCTAGCAGGAGCCGCATGCTCCAGCTGAGGCAGCTCGGTGGAAGCCACGCTGCTTCTCCGCTGAGATGGCGGTGTAGCTTTGGGGGCAGTTTCGGCATCTCGATTGCCGTCTCGTTCCTCTAGCACTTGAACCCTTTCGTGCAGACACTGAATTTGGATCTGCTCCACTTTTTTCCTCCTCTCCTGGGTTTTCTAACCACCCGCGTCCGGAAAACAAGCCTTCCACGGCACGGAGCCTGGCGTGCCTCGTGTCCGTCCAGGGTGCTCAGGATTCCCGAGGGCCATTGTGAGCTCGTCGTTCTCTCTGTCTGGAACGAACGTCCCTTGCTGCGCTGCATCGATATAGTGCTTAAGCTTCTTGACGGGTATTGCAAGTTGCTCGTCCGTCCAACGACACCTCCCTGATACAGGGTCCAATGTTCCGCTAGCCCTGAAGAACCAAGTCCGGCAACGGTCTGGCCAATTCATTGTCTCTGGTTCGATCCCTTTATCAAGCAGATCCCTCTCAGACTTGGCCCACTTAGGTCGGGCTTTGAGGTAGCCACCTGACCCCGTGCGATGGTGAAGCTTCTTCTTCGTAGCATTCTTCTTGTTTGTCGCTGACATCTTCTTACTGTTTTCCGATGTCTTGTGGGCCACAAATGCGGGCCAGTGATCTCTGATCTTCTCATACCGGCCGATGAATTCTGGTGTCTCTTCTTTGTCGACAAACGTTTTCAGCTCATTCTTCCACCTCCTGAATAGGTCTGCCATCTTCTTAAGAGCATGAGACTTGATTAATTGCTCTATAACTGGCTTCTCCGGATCCTCCTCTGGCGGTAGGGTGAAATTTGCCTTCAGCTTAGTCCAAAGATCATATTTCTGCATATCATTGACATAAGACACCTCAGGGTCTTTCTTCTTAGGCTTATACCATTGGTGGATGCTGATCGGGATCTTGTCCCTAACTAGAACCCCGCACTGAGCAGCAAAAGCATCCTTTGTCCGGAGGGGTTCAATCGGTTGGCCGTCGCGCGCGATTGCTGTGATCTCAAACCTTTCATCCGAGCGCAACTTTCTCTTCGGGCCTCGTCTCTTTACCGCAGTTGTGCTCGATCCGGAGGGCTAGAAAAAAGAAGAAAGACGAGTGTTAATTAATATGTGTACATACCAAAACAATGAATGCATCAATTAGCTAGTCAGCACAGGCTTAACTAATATATTTACCTGGCCGGACTCTATTCGGTCACCGGAGCCGTCACCACGGGCTCCTTCTTGCACCAGCATTGGGTCACCGGAGCCATCATAATCATGTCTTTCCTCCTCCACTCTTCGATCACCGCAGCCTGCTTCTTCACCCTGTTCTTCCAGACCATCATTGTCGTTAAGATACGACAAGATATCACCTCCGGCTAAGATTATGTCCCCCAACACATCTTCTGCTTGCTCATCTCGTCCGTGCTCCATTGTTTCTGCAAATATTACAACATGGCAATTATTACACAAACATGACAGCAGGTGGATATATTAGTGCAAACGTAGACCTAGCTTATTCCGGGTTTGGGGTGGCCTAGGCAACGCTTCAAGGGTAGGGGCGCGGCGGGAGGGGGTAGGAGACCGACATCGTTTTTTTTCTAGGGTTTGGGTGTCCTCGAGAGTTTTGGTCGAGCGAGAGGGCCGGGGTATATATCGACAACGACGACATACATACACGGGAAAATAATGTTATCGGGGAGGGGGTATATATCGACCCCCCCCCCACGTGTTGAAGTTATCGGGAGGGGGTTTTATATCGACAACGACGACATACATACACGGGAAAATAATGTTATCGAGGAGGGGGTATATCGACCCCCCTCGTGTTGAAGTTATCCCCCCTCGTGTTGAAGTTATTGGGAGGGGGTAATATCGACAACGACAACATACATACACGGGAAAATAATGTTATCGGGGAGGGGGTATATCGACCCCCCACACGTGTTGAAGTTATCAGGAGGGGGTTATATCGATAACGACGACATATATACACGGGAAAATAATGTTATCAGGGAGGGGGTATATCGACCCCCCCCCCTCGTGTTGAAGTTATCCCCCCTCGTGTTGAAGTTATCGGGAGGGGTATATATCGACGATGACAGACCCAATAAAACATAAGAAAACGAAGAAGAAATAAAAAGAGGAGAGAAGAAGAAAGGAATAGAGGAGAGGATTGAAGAAAAAAAAAGAAGGAAAAAAAGAGGAGAAGAAGAATCCTTTCTTCTTCTCCTCTTCTTTTTCTTCTTTTTTCCTCTTCTTATTTATTTCTCCTCTTCTTCCTCTCCTCTTCTTCTTTCTTTCCTCTTCTTATTTTCTTCTTTCCTATCCTTCTTTTTCTTCTTCTTCCCTTCCTAGCTAGATATATAAAACTTTTCTAAAATTGTAACTTTTGCATATATAAAACTTTTCCATGTGGATCATCATTTCTCATATATATCGAATATATATCCATTGTCATATATAAAAACTTTCTATATATGAACAAAAAACTTTCTATGAACAAAAAAACATTTTTGACATATATATTCATACATTTTGAACATCTACATACATACAATTTTTTTGTTCACATATACATTATAGCCACATATACATGACATATGAACAAAAAAATTAAACTAATAAAAATAAAAAACAGAGCCGGGGCGGCGGCTCTCACAGCGGGGGCGGCTAGGACGATGGCGATGGCGGGGGCGGCGAGGGCGCCGGCGCGCGGGGGCGGGACGGGGCGGGGGCGGCGAGAGCGCCGGCGAGCACGCGCGGGCCGGGCAGGGGGGCTCGGGGCGCCGAGGCGGCGCGCGCGAGCAGGGGAGCATGAGGCGGGGCGGCGCGTGGGGGCAGGGCGACGGCGACGAGCACCGTGCGGCGACCCGTCGAGGCAAGGGCGCGGGGCGACGGCGACGAGGAGCGGGCGGCGACGGCGAGCACGGGCAGCCTGGCGGCGTCGGGGGCAACTGGCGAGGTATCTCGAAAATTTCCTAAGTGTGGACTTATATAGCAAAGCCTTTATTCCCGGTTCGTGGCACCAACCGGGACTAAAGGTGGGCATTAGTCCCGGTTGGTGCCACCAACCGGGACCAAAGGCCCCTTTTCAGCAGCCCAAAGGGCGGGAAGCGGCGGCCTTTGGTCCCGGTTGGTGGCACCAACCGGGAGTAAAGGGGGGGCATTGGTCCCGGTTGGTGGCACCAACCGAGACCAAAGGCCTTGCGCTGCCCGCGGCCAAAAGTTTAGTCCCACCTCGCTAGTTGAGAGGGGCTTGGAGTGGTTTATAAGCCCCACTTCGGCTGCCCTCTCGAGCTCCTCTCAAATGTAGGCTTACGGGCCTAATGTCACACTGTGCTGTCTGTTGGCCTATTGGGCCTTCTGCGGGCCTGAATCCTGGCCCAGGTTGGGTTTCTAGTCATATTCAGGCCGTGGTGGCCCAATAGGTGGCAGTTTTTAAATTTTTTTTCCAGTTTTTTGGTTCTGTTTTTTGCATTATTTATTTTCTTTTGTTTTTTGCTATATTTATTTTGTTTTGTTTCTACTTACAACAAAAAACTTATTTATTTTATTTTATTTTGTTTCTAATTACTTATTTATTTTACTTTATGATAATTCTTTCTGCTATTAAAGTTTCTATCAAAAAAAGTTCTTTATGAAAATTCTTTTTGCTTTTAATGATTAAAAATAAAAAAGAGGCGCAATGCGCGTTGATTTGCTTCAACCCTTTCGGAATATGTAGACTGCACTGCACATAGCTCGATGCAGTCTACCTTATTCCTCAAGGCTTGAAGCTAAGCAACGTGAGCATTGCGCCTCTTCTTCATCGTCTCTGCACTCAGGGCTTATAAACCGCTCCTAGTGCCTCTCAGCTAGCGAGGTGGGACTAAAAAACTGCTTAGCTAGTAAGAAACTCTAGTACAGGTTCGTGCCACGAACAGGTACTAAAGGTGCTCGTGGGGCCACAACCTCATTAGTACCGGTTCGTGGCACCAACAGGGACCAAAGGGTGGAATTGGTCCCGGTTCGTGCCACCAACCGGGACCAATGGCCTTGCACAGCGGCGTGGTGGTGAGTTTAGTCCCACCTCGCTAGCTAAGAGAGAGCCGCACCTGTTTATAAGGTGCGGTGCGCCTGAGCTGTCGAGCTCCTCTCTAAAGCAGGCTTACGGGCCTAACCTCTCTGCACTCAGGGCTTATAAAGCATTTCAAATGAACTCTGAAAAGGTTGAAAGTTGGCATGGTATCATCATTTCATCCACATAGCATGTGCAAGAAAGTTGAGAGGGTAACAGCAAAAACTAGATGCACTTCTTGTACAAAACGGAAAATGGTATCATACTCGTCTATTACAAAGTTGGCATGGTATCATCATAATAGTTGCGGGAGAAAGTCTTCACTTTTTCTTCGCTTGTGTCATTTGCTTATTGCGTCGTAACCATGGATAATCTTCATCGTTTATCAGGATGCTTGGGTCAGCCTTGACTTTGAAGGGAGGAATTTCATGAAACTTTTCATAATCTTCAGACATGTCTGTCTTGCCCTCCACTCCCACAATGTCCCTTTTTCCTGAAAGAACTATGTGCCGCTTTGGCTCATCGTATGATGTATTCGCTTCCTTATCTTTTCTTTTCCTCGGTCTGGTAGACATGTCCTTCACATAGATAACCTGTGCCACATCATTGGCTAGGACGAACGGTTCGTCAGTGTACCCAAGATTGTTCAGATCCACTGTTGTCATTCCGTACTGTGGGTCTACCTGTACCCCGCTTCCTGACAGATTGAACCATTTGCACTTAAACAAAGGGACCTTAAAATCATGTCCGTAGTCAAGTTCCCATATGTCCATTATGTAACCATAATATGTGTCCTTTCCCCTCTCGGTTGCTGCATCAAAGCGGACACCGCTGTTTTGGTTGGTGCTCTTTTGATCTTGGGCGATCATGTAAAATGTATTCCCATTTATCTCGTATCCTTTGTAAGTCAATACAGTCGAAGATGGTCCCCTGGACAACGAGTACAACTCATCACAAACAGTGGTGTCACCTCTGAGATGTGTTTCCAACCAACTGCTGAAAGTCCTGATGTGTTCACATGTAATCCAGTCGTCACACTGCTCCGGGTGTTTGGAGCGCAGACTGTTCTTGTGTTCATCGACATACGGGGTCACCAAGGTAGAGTTCTGTAGAACTGTGTAGTGTGCTTCAGACCAAGAATATCCGTCCCTGCATATTATTGAGTCCCCCCCTCCAAGCGTGCCTTTTCCAGTCAGTCTCCCCTCATACCACGATTTAGGGAGACCTATCTTCTTAAGGCCAGAAATGAAGTCAACACAAAACCCAATGACATCCTCTGTTTGATGGCCCATGGAGATGCTTCCTTTTGGCCTAGCGCGGTTACGGACATATTTCTTTAGGACTCCCATGAACCTCTCAAAGGGGAACATATTGTGTAGAAATACGGGCCCCAGAATGACAATCTCGTCGACTAGATGAACTAGGACGTGCGTCATGATATTGAAGAAGGATGGTGGGAACACTAGCTCGAAACTGACAAGACATTGCGCCACATCACTCCTTAGCCCTGGTATGATTTCTGGATCGATCACCTTCTGAGAGATTGCATTGAGGAATGCACATAGCTTCACAATGGCTAATCGGACGTTTTCTGGTAGAAGTCCCCTCAATGCAACCAGAAGCAGTTGCGTCATAATCACGTGGCAGTCATGAGACTTTAGTTTCTGGAACTTTTTCTCTGGCATATTTATTATTCCCTTTATATTCGACGAGAAGCCAGTCGGGACCTTCATACTGAGCAGGCATTCAAAGAAGATTTCTTTCTCTTCTTTCGTAAGAGCGTAGCTGGCAGGACCTTCATACTGCTTCGGAGGCATGCCGTCTTTTTCGTGCAAATGTTGCAGGTCCTCCCGTGCCTCAGGTGTATCTTTTGTGTTCCCATACACGCCAAGAAGCCTAGCAGGTTCACGCAAAGGTTCTTCGTCACGTGCATCACGTCGATTGAAGAGCGGACCTCTAGCTCTTTCCAGTAGGGTAGGTCCCAAAATATAGATTTCTTCTTCCACATGGGTGCGTGTCCCTCAGCGTCATTCGGAACAGCTAGTCCGCCGGGACCCTTTCCAAAGATTACGTGTAAATCATTGACCATAGCAAGTACGTGATCACCGGTACGCATGGCGGGCTTCGTCCGGTGATCTACCTCGCCTTTGAAATGCTTGCCTTTCTTTCGACATTGATGGTTGGTCGGAAGAAATCGACGATGGCCCAGGTACACATTCTTCCTGCTTTTGTCCAGGTATATACTCTCAGTGTCATCTAAACAGTGCGTGCCTGCATGGTATCCCTTGTTTGTCTGTCCTGAAAGGTTACTGAGAGCGGGCCAATCGTTGATGGTTACAAACAGCAACGTGTGCAGGTTAAATTCCTCCTGTTTGTGCTCATCCCACGTACGTACACCGTTTGCATTCCACAGCTGTAAAAGTTCTTGAACTAATGGCCTTAGGTACACATCAATGTCGTTGCCGGGTTGCTTAGGGCCTTGGATGAGAACTGGCATCATAATGAACTTCCGCTTCATGCACATCCAAGGAGGAAGGTTATACATACATAGAGTCACGGGCCAGGTGCTGTGATTGCTGCTCTGCTCCCCGAAAGGATTAATGCCATCCGCGCTTAAACCAAACCATACGTTCCTTGGGTCAGCTGCAAACTCAGCCCAGTACTTTCTCTCGATTTTTCTCCACTGCGACCCGTCAGCGGGTGCTCTCAACTTCCCGTCTTTCTTACGGTCCTCACTGTGCCATCGCATCAACTTGGCATGCTCTTCGTTTCTGAACAGACGTTTCAACCGTGGTATTATAGGAGCATACCACATCACCTTCGCAGGAACCCTCTTCCTGGGGGGCTCGCCGTCAACATCACCAGGGTCATCTCATCTGATCTTATACCGCAATGCACCGCATACCGGGCATGCGTTCAGATCCTTGTACGCACCGCGGTAGAGGATGCAGTCATTAGGGCATGCATGTATCTTCTGCACCTCCAATCCTAGAGGGCATACGACCTTCTTTGATGCGTATGTACTGTCGGGCAATTCGTTATCCTTTGGAAGCTTCTTCTTCAATATTTTCAATAGCTTCTCAAATCCTTTGTCAGGCACAACATTCTCTGCCTTCCACTGCAGCAATTCAAGTACGGTACCGAGCTTTGTGTTGCCATCTTCGCAATTGGGGTACAACCCTTTTTTGTGATCCTCTAACATGCGATCGAACTTCAGCTTCTCCTTTTGACTTTCGCATTGCGTCCTTGCATCGACTATGACCCGGCGGAGATCATCATCATCGGGCACTGGTTCCTCTTGATCTTCAGCAGCTTCCCCCCTTGCAGCATCATTGGGCACATCGTCTGGTTCCTCTTGATCTTCAGCAGCTTCCCCCGTTGCAGCATCACCGTATTCAGGGGGCACATAGTTGTCATCGTCCTCTTCTTCTTCGCCGTCTTCCATCATAACCCCCATTTCTCCGTGCCTCGTCCAAACATTATAGTGTGGCATGAAACCCTTGTAAAGCAGGTGGGCGTGAAGGATTTTCCGGTCAGAGTAAGACTTCGTATTCCCACATATAGGGCATGGACAACACATAAAACCATTCTGCTTGTTTGCCTCGGCCACTTCGAGAAAATCATGCATGCCCTTAATGTACTCGGAGGTGTGTTTGTCACCGTACATCCATTTTGCCGGTTCATCTGCGTGCATTACATATAATTAAGTGTGTCAAAAACCATTACAGAACATCATGAATAGATAATTAAGTGACCAAATTAATAGAAGTTCATCATCACATTAGAACCAAAGTACATACATAGTTCTCATCTAACAACATATATATAGCTCTTCAGAGCATCTAATTAATTAAACCATACATTGAAACTATGTAAAACATTTCAATGTGAAAACAAATGCGATCATAATCGCAACCAAGGTAACAATTGATCCAACGGCATAATGATACCAAGCCTCGGTATGAATGGCATATTTTCTAATCTTTCTAATCTTCAAGCGCATTGCATCCATCTTGATCTTGTGATCATCGACGACATCCGCAACATGCAACTCCAATATCATCTTCTCCTCCTCGTTTTTTTTGTTTTTTCCTTCAAGTAATTGTTTTCTTCTTCAACTAAATTTAATCTCTCGACAGTAGGGTCGGTTAGAATTTCCGGTTCAACCACCTCCTAGATAAATAAAATCTATGTCACGCTGGTCGGTATATTTGTCATAAACAATAAATGAATCAAATAGTTATAAAAAGATAATATATACCACATCCGAATCATAGACAGGACGAGGGCCGACGGGGGCGGATACCAAAACCATCGCAGTATGTAATAAGAAGGAATAAAATAGTAAGAAAATTAGACAAGTATCTATCTAAAGTAAGAATTTTTTTTCTTTCAAAAAGAAGATAAGAACAAGAGGCTCACCACGGTGGTGCTGGCGACGAGATCGGCGCAGGCGGTCGACGGCGGTGAAGACGGGAATGGGACGTGACGAGCCGCTAAACCTAGACAAATCTCGAGGAAAATGGAGCTTTGAGGTCGAGCTTCGAGAGGACAAAGCTTAACTAGTGTGGCTTGGGCATTTCATCGAACACCTCATGTGCATAGGAGGTGAGCTAGAGCACCACAAGCCCTCCCTCGCCGGCCTGAGAAAAACAGAGCACTGGAGTGCTCTGCTCGCGGGCGAGTGGTATATATAGGCACCTCATTGGTCCCGGTTCATGGCATGAACCGGTACTAAATTCGGGCCTTCTGTCCCGGTTCATGCCAAGAACCGGGACCAATGGTTGTGGGCCAGGAGCGAGGACCATTAGTCCCGGTTCGTGGCTCGAACCGGGACAAATGGTTCCATACGAACCGGGACCAATGCCCACGAGGCCCCGGCCGGCCCCCTGGGCTCACGAACCGGGACGAATGCCCCCATGGGTCCCGGTTCGTGACTGAACCGGGGCTAATGTGAAAACTGCCCTGTGACCTAAGCCCTGTTTTCTACTAGTGTATATCTACCTATGGATTGAGTAAGATTGTAGCGACCCGACCTCAGACGGTCAAGTCTCTGTGCTTCAGTGTCATCCCTGGATCAGTAATGCTGACACACACAGTACTCGAAGGATTTATAACAGAGTAGCAATCACACACTTATTACATCGAATGTCTCAAAAGAGAACTTATTACAATAATTATGGATTAAAGCCATCTAATACGATAACAGCGGAAGGCTTGGAAGATAAAGTGAGTCCATCAACTCCAACGGCATAGCTGAGCTGCACGGCAACGACCTAACGAACCTTACTCCTCGTCTGAAAAGCCTGCAACATAATACGTTGCAGCCCGAAAACGGGTCAGCACATGGAATATGCTGGCAATATAACACAGTAGAGCAAGAACAGAATAATGCTATCACGACATGCATATTTGGCTGGTGGAAAGCTCTATGGTTATAGTTTTTGCGAAAATCCAATTTTTCCCTACAACAAAGGAATAAGTTTTATTTTAACTATCATGGTAGTTGAAACATCATTGAGAAGGTTCCTCCAACTCAATCCCAATTAAAGTAATTATCAACCCAACAATATTAATTTAGAGTGATGAGATACTTAGGATACTCCAAGTACTAGATACTCAAGATTGTCCATAACCGGGGACACGACTAACCATGATTAGATTGTACACTCTGCAGAGGTTTGCGCACTTTTCCCCACAAGACTCGATCTCCTCCATTGGATTTCTCGCACTACTAGGTGTTTGAGAAACGGATGACCGAGACATAGACTTTCAGAAACATTAACTCTTTACTTGCCTTGCTGATGATCCGCAAAACCTAGGGACTCGTAGTAGCACGCTTCGCACTCCGGGAATTCTATCGCAAACAAACAATAGCATACATAAGCAATCAAGCAAAGACGCACGGGCAAAACTCAAGTAATAAGAATTGACCAGACAGTTCAACTTAAGAACTCCGGTTTGCAAAAAGAATCAAATCAAATGGAGCAATGAAACTCAAACTGCGAAAGAAACAAGATCTGTTTACTAATCTGAACTAAAGTCAAATTTTACAGTACCAAAATCTTGTTCAAGTTGGTTAAACAGAAAGAGGGTTTCAAGACGAAGATCTAGGTGCTTGAATCGCCTGATTCCGATAAACGAGCGAAAAGATAAACTAAAACGAAAATCGGATCAGAAATCGCGATCGAAAATAATCGCGGAAAATCCGAGAAAAAGAAAAACTAACGAACAGGCTAACGAACGAACGTTCGCTGTGTGTGGTGAAACCGTGAAAACCGTTCGTTAAAAGAAACGTAAAACGGGCGTTCGCTAAATAACTAAACCGAAAATAAACCGAATCGGATATATATATAAAAAGACGGATCTAGGGTTTCGAAAAAAAACCAAAATGGTTTTCTCACGAAAACCGAGGCGGCTACCTCGGGTCTGGCGAGGTCCGGCGAGGTCCAGCGTCTCCGGCGCGGCGGGCGGCAGCGGGCGGCAGCGCGGCGCGGGGCGGGGCGGCAGCGGCGCGGGGCGGGACGGCAGCGGCGGGCGGCGCGGCGCGGGGCGGCGGGATTAGGGTTAGGGCGTGGAGCGGCTGGGCTAGCTCGGGGCTCGGGGTCTCGGATTTTAAAGGCCGGAACGAGGAGTCGTGGCCGGTTACGGCTCGGAGCCGGTTCACTTGTTTTTTAAATAATTCCGACGTGCAGAAAAAGAGCAAAAGAAATACTAAACGGACTCCAAAAATCCCGAAATAAATTTTCCCCGTCCTCTAAAAATAGGCCGGACAAGGTGAACATTTATTTGGGCATGAAATGCATTTGAAAAACGCATATTTTTCCTAATTCAAATAAAATAGCGAAAACTCCGAATAAAATCCAATGTTTGATTTTAATATTTTTCCTCCAATATTTCATTTATTTTGGAGAAGTCATATTATCTCCTCTCATATATTTGAATACGAAATATTTTCGGAGAGAAAAATATTAAAACAAATAATCCTCGTTTCAATATTTGATAAAATTCAAATATGAAAACAGGGAAATCCCCAACTCTCTCCGAGGGTCCTTGAGTTGCTTAGGATTTCGAGGATCGCGAAACGAAATGCAGCAAAAATATGATATGCATGAATGATCTATGTATAACATTCCAAATTGGAAATTTGGGATGTTACAAACCTACCCCTCCTTAAGATGAATCTCGCCCTCGAGATTCGGGTTGGCTAGAAAATAGGTGTGGGTGGTCTTTGCGAAGATCAACCTCTCGTTCCCAGGTGGCTTCATCCTCGGTATGGTGGCCCCACTGAACTTTGCAAAACTTGATAACCTTGCTGCGGGTGACTCGGCTGGCAAATTCAAGAATCCTGACTGGCTTCTCCTCATAGGTCAAATCACTGTCCAACTGGATCGCCTCCAAGGGTACTGTATCTCTTAACGGTATATCGGCCATCTCAGCATGACACTTCTTCAGCTGTGAAACATGAAATACATCATGAACTCCTGACAGTCCTTCAGATAACTCCAACTTGTAGGCAACTTCTCCCATACGTTCCAAAACACGATACGGTCCTACAAATCTCGGGGCTAACTTTCCCTTAACTCCAAAACGTTTCACTCCTCGCAAGGGTGATACTCGCAGATAGGCTCTATCTCCAATTTCATAGGTTACCTCCTTGCGTTTCGAATCTGCATAACTCTTCTGCCTGGACTGAGATACCTTCAGTCTATCTTGGATCAACTTAACTTTCTCTTCGGACTCCTTGATCAAGTCTGGTCCAAACAACTGTCGGTCTCCAACTTCATCCCACATCAACGGTGTTCTGCACCTTCGTCCATACAGGGCTTCGAACGGTGCCATCTTCAAACTAGCTTGGTAGCTATTGTTGTATGAGAACTTTGCGTAGGGAAAATTGCCATCCCAATTAGATACATAATCTAGCGCACAGGCCCTCAACATGTCCTCCAGAATCTGGTTGACTCTCTCGGTTTGCCCATCCGTCTGCGGGTGAAACGCTGTATTGAACTCCAATCTCGTTCCCAAAGTCTGGTGCAGTTGATGCCAAAACTTTGAGGTAAACTGTGTTCCTCTATCTGATACGATGGTCCTCGGAACTCCATGCAGACATACGATCCTGGTCATATATATCTTGGCCAACTTCTCACTGGTATAGGTTGTTTTCACTGGGATAAAGTGAGCCACTTTGGTCAAGCGATCAACTACTACCCATATAAAATCATATCCTGATTTGGTCCTGGGCAATCCGGTGATAAAATCCATGCCAAGTTTATCCCACTTCCATTCGGGTATCGGCATAGGCTGTAAGAATCCTGCTGGCTTTTGATGTTCTACCTTCACTCTCTGAAATACATCACATACGGCTACATACTCGGCAATATCCTTCTTCATACCTGTCCACCAGAAACGTTCCTTCAAATCCAAATACATATTGGTGTTTCCGGGGTGTATCGAGTATGGTGAGTCGTGAGCCTCCTGAAGTATTAACTTCCTGATCTCTGTGTTATTGGGCACATAAACCCGGTCCTCAAACCATAAGGTGTCGTGCTCACCCTCACGAAAACCTTTGGCCTTTCCTTTGCTCATTCTCTCTTTTATCTCGGCAATCTCTTTGTCATCCTTCTGAGCTTCTCGAATCTTTCCTAACAATGTAGACTGAACCTCCATTTTTGCAACAAAACCTCTAGGAACAATCTCCAATCGAAGTTCCCTGAGATCCTCTGCTAACTCCTTTGGCAATCCCGTGCTCCCTAGGGTGTTAGCATAACTCTTCCGACTCAAAGCGTCAGCTACAACATTGGCCTTGCCTGGATGATAGTGCAGCTTCATGTCATAATCCTGTATAAGCTCCAACCATCTGCTCTGCCTAAGGTTCAGCTCCTTCTGTGTGAAGATGTACTTCAAACACTTATGATCCGTGTACACATCACAACAGTTTCCAATAAGGTAATGTCTCCAAGTCTTGAGCGCATGCACTACTGCTGCTAACTCCAAATCATGCGTGGCATAATTCAGTTCGTGCGGTTTTAGTTGCCGTGAGGCATACGAAACAACTCTTTCGTCCTGCATAACCACACTTCCAAGTCCTAGGCGAGAAGCATCGCAATATACTTGGAAATCCTTGCGTATATCCGGCAGAATCAGTACTGGGGCTGTAGTCAAATGTTTCTTTAACTCCTGAAAGCTTGCCTCACATTCGTCCGTCCATTTAAATTTGGTATCATTCTTCAATAACTCCGTCATTGGCTTCGCAATCTTGGAAAAATTCTCAATGAACCTTCGGTAGTATCCCGCGAGTCCAAGAAAACTGCGGATCTCGCTAACTGAAGTGGGTGCCAACCATTCAGTGACTGACTGAACCTTGGTGGGGACTACCGTTATACCTTCTCCTGATATAACATGTCCAAGGAATCCGACTTCCTTCAACCAAAACTCGCATTTGCTGAACTTGGCATACAACTAGTGTTCCCTGAGTTTCTCGAGAACTAAACGCAAATGCTCTTTGTGCTCCTCCTCATTCTTCGAGTATACCATTATATCATCAATGAACACCACAACAAACTTATCCAAATATTCCATGAACACTTTGTTCATCATGCTCATGAAGTAGGCAGGGGCGTTAGTCAGTCCAAATGACATGACTGTATATTCATACAACCCGTACCGTGTGGTGAATGCTGTCTTTGGTATATCCTTCTCTCGAATCTTCAGCTGGTGATATCCTGATCGCAAATCGATCTTTGAAAACACCTTAGCTCCTTGCAGTTGGTCAAACAAATCATTGATCATCGGCAGTGGGTATTTGTTCTTGATCGTCACCTCATTTAACGCACGATAATCAACAACCATTCTTAGAGACTTATCCTTCTTCTCAACCAAAAGCACCGGGGCTCCCCATGGTGATGAACTCCGTCGAATGTAACCTTTCTCCAATAACTCCTTGATCTGCTTCTTAATCTCCTCCAGATCATTTGCGGGCATCCGATAGGGTCTCTTTGATATTGGCCCTGTACCTGGCAATAGCTCTATCAAAAACTCGATGTCCCGATCCGGTGGCATGCCCGGTAATTCCTCTTGAAAAACATCCGGGTAATCCTTCACTACAGGCACTTCCTCCTGAACAACTCCCGTGAGGGTATTTACTTGGCTCCTCCTAGGCGCATGCCTAGATACATACTTAATCCTTTTTCCCTCCGGGGTGGTGAGATAAATCGACTTACTAGCACAGTCAATACTTCCTCCATACTTTGACATCCAGTCCATGCCTAATATCACATCCAATCCTTGTGACTCCAAAATTATTAGGTCTGACGGGAAAACATGGCTACCAATGGTTAAGGGCAACTGGACGCACCATCGACTAGCCATAAACTCTGCTCCAGGTGAACTCACTAACAGAGGGGTCCTAAGGGTTTGGATTGGTAGTTTAAACTTATCCACGAATCCCCTTGATATGTATGAATGTGATGCACCAGTATCAAAAAGAACAAGGGCGGTAAAGGACTACCAAAAACTTACCTATAACCGCGTCTGGCTGCTCTTCAACCTCCTCCACGTTAACGTGGTTCACTTGTCCTTTGTTGAATGGATTGGGCTTCTTCCCAGTGCTCCCATTGCCGTTTCCATTCTTCGCTTCAGAGCACTCCGTGGCATAGTGTCCAGTCTTCCCGCACTTAAAGCAAGTAATGTGACTTAGATCTCTCATGGCGGGTGTGGCTGGATTGGGGCGGTTTTGATTATTGTTTGTTCCGTTCCCAGTCCCATTCTTAGAACCATTGTGGTTATGCGAACTTCCTCCGGTGTGGTTATGACCTCCATGGTTATGAACAAGTCCTCCCGAGTTCCGGGTTAGGCGAGGCTTCTGCTGAGCTCCTGACCTATACTTCCCTTGCCCATACTTCCTCTTACAGCTCTCAATTTGCTGCTGCTTCCCTTCAATCATAAGAGCCTTATCTACCAACTCCTGGAAGTTGTTGAATGTTGCCACCATCAATTGCATGCTCATCTCATCATTCAGCCCTTCCATAAACTTCTCCTCCTTCGCGGCATCTGTGGCCACATCATCAGGGGCATAACGAGATAACATTCTAAACTCATCCATGTACTGAGACACAGTACGGTTCCCCTGGCGTAAGTTGCGAAATTCACGCTTCTTCATATTCATAGCTCCAATTGAGACATGGGCTGTGCGGAAAGCTTGCTGAAACTGATCCCAAGTGACGTTGGCTATGGGGAAAGTGGCCGTATAATTCTCCCACCATGAGGCTGCTGGTCCATCCAATTGATGTCCGGCAAAGCGCACCTTCTCAGCATCTGTGCATTCTGCGGTGGTCAACTCCCTTCCAATACGGCGTAGCCAATCATCAGCAACTATAGGCTCGGTGCTACTGGAAAACACCGGCGGCTGCAACCTCAAAAAGCGAGCTAAGTTGTCAACTGGAGGCGGGTTATTGTTGTTGTTGTTTCCCTGGTTCTGGACTAGCAATTGCATCAAGGCATTCTGCTGCTGGATCAACTGAGTGAGCTCTTGCGGGAAGGCAAATCCGGTGTCATGCACGTCTCGGAGGCATCTGGCGGGTTTAGAGGGGAGAGGTTAGAATAGAAAAGCGGTCTAGTGAGAAAGCACTACCCATATGCACATGAGACAAACACAAACATTTCACTCAATCAATCAAGCAAGGGCATACAAACGGTCTAGAACTATCGTAAAAGTGCTCAACTACTACTATATACATGGGGGAAATACTACTATCATTTGGTGGTTGTCTAGAAATTTTGATCGGTAGAAGACTCCATGATGTCTGCTCCAGCTTCGTCTTCAAAGTCATCATCACTGGTGTCGGAGTCGGTGTCGTCGATGATGATGTAGTTCTCCGGGCAAGTGGGATCGTCGTCCTCTTCTCCCGGCGCGGGATCTCCCATGAATTCTCCGATCTTCTTTATCAGGTCGTCATTCTTCTCCAATAGTGTTGCAATTTCCTCCTCATATCCATCGCGTGTAGACTTGAGTTCTTCTTCCAGCTCGATGATCCTTGTCTTCGCTTTCTTCAAATCTATCATGTCCGCGGACATCTAATTCTCCTGGATAAAAGCTGCAATGGATCTGTCCTTCTTGGTGCTGGTCATCTCCCATTGCTCATCTCGGCGCCCACATATTTGGTAGATAGTGTACTTAAGATCCTTGTTGTAGACTTCTCCAATGCGTCCCATGGTAATGTGGGCTGCCATGCTCTTGCCTAGACTTCAGGTGGGTGCTTCAAAGGAAAACTCTATGGGCTTAGTGATTGGAGAGAACGTCCTTCCTGGAACTTGAACTTGAATCATCCAGTGCTCCTCTTCTGGTAAAGTGGCGTTGTACGTCCCGGTGAAGCTTCGTATCCCGATGTTCAAGTACCTAGTGACTTCCTTCAGGTGGCGTCCAAAGGGTGTGTCTTCATCCGGTTGTGCAAATTTGTTCTTCAAATCCGCCATCCTAAAGAGTAGAAAATGGAGAGGAGTCAGAAATGAGTAGAGAAGAGTGATCTAGGGCTTTTAGCTTAGTGGTCGTGTCCTACACTTAGCGTGTGCTCTGATACCATCTTGTAGCGACCCGACCTCAAACGGTCAAGTCTTTGTGCTTCATTCTCATCCCTGGATCGGTAATGCTGACACACACAGTACTCGAAAGATTTATAACAGAGTAGCAATCACACACTTATTACATCGAATGTCTCAAAAGAGAACTTATTACAATAATTATGGCTTAAGGCCATCTAATACGATAACAGCGGAAGGCATGGAAGATAAAGTGAGTCCATCAACTCCAACGGCAAAGCTGAGCTGCACGGCAATGACCTAACGAACCTTACTCCTCGTCTGAAAAATCGGCAACATAATACGTTGCAGCCCGAAAACGGGCCAGCACATGGAATATGCTCGCAATATAACACAGTAGAGCAAGAACAGAATAATGCTATCACTACATGCATATTTGGCTGGTGGAAAGCTCTATGGTTATAGTTTTTGCGAAAAGCCAATTTTTCCCTACAACAAAGGAATAAGTTTTATTTTAACTATCATGGTAGTTGAAACATCATCGAGAAGGTTCCTCCAACTCAATCCCAATTAAAGTAATTATCAACCCAACAATATTAATTTAGAGTGATGAGATACTTAGGATACTCCAAGTACTAGATACTCAAGATTGTCCATAACTGGGGACATGGCTAACCATGATTAGATTGTACACTCTGCAGAGGTTTGCGCACTTTTCCCCACAAGACTCGATCTCCTCCGTTGGATTTCTCGCACTGCAAGGTGTTTGAGAAACGGATGACCGAGACATAGCCTTTCAGAAACATTAACTCTTTACTCCAGGTAGACCATACCAAACCTACATCCCTCTACCTGCTGATCCACCTCTTCAAGAGCTCACGCAACTTACTCAACTATGCTAGAGCCCATAATAGCTTGTGGCCGCACACGGAAGTTTCTAGCATGAAAATATCTCAGTTCCCTTTGAGCCTGGGTGGCGGACCTTAGGATGATCACACGGGTACTCCGGGATATCCTAGGACAATACTGGATTCTCCAGGTGCCCGACAAGCAATCCACCCAGATGTGTATTAAAGTTGCCACGTTAAGTTGAACCATTAATTAAAAATCTCACATCTGTCATGGATACACTCAAACCCCATCCACGTCTACGAGCATAGCATAGCAATATAAGCAATACGTAGAAGTAACTCCCAAGGTTTGAATATAACAGGGCAATAGGTTCTACCTCATCAACTACTTCCCAACCCACATGTTAAACACATCCTAATCATGCAATGTTTGAGGATTGGAACTAATGCATAAAAACTGGGTATGAAAGAAGTATGATCAATGTGTTACTTGCCTTGCTGACGATCCGCAAAACCTAGGGACTCGTAGTAGCACGCTTCGCACTCCGGGAATTCTATCACAAACAAACAATAGCATACATAAGCAATCAAGCAAAGACGCACGGGCAAAACTCAAGTAAGAAGAATTGACCAGAAAGTTCAACTTAAGAACTCCGGTTTGCAAAAAGAATCAAATCAAACGGAGCAATGAAACTCAAACTCCGAAAAAACAAGATCTGTTTACTAATCTGAACTAAAGTCAAATTTTACAGTACCTAAATCTTGTTCAAGTTGGTTAAACAGAAAGAGGGTTTCGAGACGAAGAACTAGGCGCTTGAATCGCCTGATTCTGATAAACGAGCACAAAGATAAACTAAAACGAAAATCGGATCAGAAATCGCGATCAAAAATAATCGCGGAAAATCCGAGAAAAAGAAAAACTGACAAACAGGCTAACGAACGAACGTTCGCTGTCTGTGGTTAAACGGTGAAAACCGTTCGTTAAAACGAACGTAAACCGGGCGTTCGCTAAATAACTAAACCGAACCGGATCTATATAAAAAAACGGATCTAGGGTTTCGAAAAAAAAAACAAAACGGTTTTCTCACGAAAACTGAGGCGGCTACCTCGGGTCCGGCGAGGTCCGGCGTCTCTGGCGTGGCGGGAGGCGGCGGGCGGCAGGGCGGCGCGGGGCAGGGCGGCAGCGGCGGGCGGCGGGATTAGGGTTAGGGCGCAGGGCGGCTGGGCTGGCTCGGGGCTCAGGGTCTCGGTTTTTGAAGGCCGGCCCGAGGAGTCCTGGCCGGTTACGGCCCGGAGTCAGTTCACTTCTTTTTTAAATAATTCCGACGTGCAGAAAAAAAAAGAAATACTAAACGGACTCCAAAAATCCCGAAATAAATTTTCCCCATCCTCTAAAAATAGGCCGGACAAGGTGAACATTTATTTGGGCCTAAAATGCAATTTTGAAAAAACGCATATTTTTCCTAATTCAAATAAAATAGCAAAAACTCCGAATAAAATCCAATATTTGATTTTAATATTTTTCCTCCAATATTTCATTTATTATGGAGAAGTCATGTTATCTCCTCTCATATATTTGAATACGAAATATTTTCAGAGAGAAAAATAATTAAAATAAATAATCCTCGTTTCAATATTTGATAAAATTCAAATATGAAAACAGGGAAATCCCCAACTCTCTCCGAGGGTCCTTGAGTTGCTTAGGATTTCGAGGATCACGAAACGAAATGCAGCAAAAAAATGATATGCATGAATGATCTATGTATAACATTCCAAATTAGAAATTTGGGATGTTACAAAGATCCTTCAAGTAAGTTGTCATCGGTGCAAGCAATAAAAGTTGCTCTCTAAATATGTATGATTGATTAGTGTGGAGGAAATAAGCTTTATACGATCTTGTGATGTGGAAAAAATAAAAGCGACGGACTGCATAATAAAGGTCAGTATCACAAGTGGCAATATAAAGTGACGTTCTTTCGCATTAAGATTTTGTGCATCCAACCTTGAAAGCGCATGGCAACCTCTGCTTCCCTCTGTGAAGGGCCTATCTTTTACTTTTATCTTCTACCTTATGCAAGAGTCATGGTGATCTTCACCTTTCCTTTTTACATTTTATCCTTTGGCAAGCACGGTGTGTTGGAAAGATCCTGACATATATATCTAATTGGATGTAAGTTAGCATGAACTATTATTGTTGACATTACCCTTGAGGTAAAAGGTTGGGAGGCGAAACTATAAGCCCCTATCTTTCTCTGTGTCCGATTAAAACTCCGTAACCACAAGTATTTCGTGAGTGTTAGCAATTGTGAAAGACTAAATGATAGTTGAGTATGTGGACTTGCTGAAAAGCTCTGACATAGACTCTTTCTTATGTTATGATAAATTCCAATTGCTTCAATGACTAAGATTATAGTTTGTTGGTTCTTAATGAAGTTTCTGATTCATACTTTGCATTGTGAATAGATTATTACTTGAGCATAAGAGATCATATGACAATATCCATATATGTTGCTGTTTTAAGAATAATCATTATGCCCTCATGTCCGTATTTTGTTTTATCGACACCTCTACCTCTAAAGATGTGGACATCTTTATCGTTATCGGCTTCCACTTGAGGACAAGCGAGGTCTAAGCTTGGGGGAGTTGATACGTCCATTTTGCATCATGCTTTTATATCGATATTTATTGCATTATGGGCTGTTATTACACATTATGTCACAATACTTATGCCTATTCTCTCTTATTTTACAAGGTTTACATAAGGAGGGAGAATGCCGGCAGCTGGAATTCTGGGCTGGAAAAGGAGCAAATATTAGAGACCTATTCTGCACAACTCCAAAAGTCCTGAAACTCCAAGGAAATTGTTTTTGGAAATAATGAAAAATAATGAGCGGAAGAAATACCAAAGGGGGCCCACACCCTTGCCACGAGGGTGGGGCGCGCGCCCTACCCCCTAGGCGCGCCCCCTGCCTCGTGGGCCCCCTGTTGGCCCTCCCGTGCCCATATTCTGCTATATGAAGTCTTTCGTCCGAAGAAAAATCATAAGCAAGCTTTCGGGACGAGACTCCACCGCCACGAGGCGGAACCTTGGCGGAACCAATCTAAGGCTCCGGCGGAGCTATTCTGCCGGGGACACTTCCCTCTGGGAGGGGGAAATCATTGCCATCGTCATCACCAACACTCCTCTCATCAGGAGGGGGCCAATCTCCATCAACGTCTTCACCAGCACCATCTCCTCTAAAACCATAGTTCATCTCTTGTATCCAATTCTTGTCTCTAAGTCTGGGATTGGTACCTGTAGGTTGCTAGTAGTGTTGATTGCTCCTTGTAGTTGATGCTAGTAGGTTTATTTGGTGGAAGATCATATGTTCAGATCCTATATGCATATTAATACTCCTCTGATTATGAACATGAATATGCTTTGTGAGTAGTTACGTCTGTTCCTGAGGACATGGGAGAAGTCTTGCTATTAGTAGTCATGTGAATTTGGTATTCGTTCGATATTTGGATGAGATGTATGTTGTCTCTCCTCTAGTGGTGTTATGTGAACGTTGACTACATGACACTTCACCATTATTTGGGCCTAGAGGAAGGCATTGGGAAGTAATAAGTAGATGATGGGTTGCTAGAGTGACAGAAGCTTAAACCCTAGTTTATGCGTTGCTTCGTAAGGGGCTGATTTGGATCCATATGTTTCATGCTATGGTTAGGTTTACCTTCATACTTCTTTTGTAGTTGCGGATGCTTGCAATAGGAGTTAATCATAAGTGGGATGCTTGTCCAAGTAAGGACAACACCCAAGCACCGTTCCACCCACATATTAAATTATCAAAGTACCGAACGCGAATCATATGAACGTGATGAAAACTAGCTTGACGATAATTCCCATGTGTCCTCGGGAGCGCTTTTCTTTATATAAGAGTTTGTCCAGGCTTGTCCTTTGCTACAAAAAGGATTGGGCCACCTTGCTGCACTTTATTTACTTTTGCTACTTGTTGCTCGTTTCAAATTATCTTATCACAAAACTATCTGTTAACTATAATTTCAGTGCTTGCAGAAAATACCTTGCTGAAAACCGCTTGTCATTTCCTTCTGCTCCTCGTTGGGTTCGACACTCTTACTTATCGAAAGGACTACTATAGATCCCCTATACTTGTGGGTCATCAGTATCCACTATGTTCTTAGATTGATGTTGCTATGACTTTGCTATGCTTAATGCTTGTCACTTTGGGCCCAGGTGCCATGAACTCAGATCTGAACCATTTATGTTATCATCATTATATCCATGTTTTAGATCCGATCTGGCAAGTTATAGTCACCTAGTACGTGTTATGATCTGGCAACCCCGGAGTGACAACAACCGGGCCCACTCCCGATGATGACCGTAGTTTGAGGAGTTCATGTATTCACTATGTGTTAATGCTTTGTTCCGGTTCTCTATTAAAAGGAAGCCTTAATATCCCTTAGTTTCCAATATGGACCCTGCTGCCATGGGAGGGTAGGAAAAAATATGTCATGCAAATTCTTTTAATAAAGCACGTATGACTATTTACGGAATACATGCCTACATTATATCGATGAAGTGGAGCTAGTGCCGTATCGCCTTAGGTTATAACTGTCACATGATGAATATCATCCAATAAGTCACCGATCCAATGCCTATGAATTTATTTTATATTGTTTCTACTAAGTTACTACCGCTATCATCACTGTTACACTTGCTACAAAATTACTGCTATCACTGTTACTGTTACTGTTATTGCTATCACTACTATCAAAACTATCATATTACTTTGCTACTGATTACTTGCTGCACATAATTAATCTCCAGGTGTGGTTGAATTGACAACTCAGATGCTAATACCTTCATATATTCTTTGGCTCCCCTTGTGTCGAATCTATAAATTTGGGTTGAATACTCTACCCTCGAAAACTGTTGCGATCCCCTGTACTTGTGGGTTATCAATCCGCGCAGGGCTTCGCCTAAGCACTACGACAATATGACCGAGGTGGTAAACTGTGGAGGGGGGCACCGCACACGGCTAAGAAACAATTGTTGTGTCTATGGGGTGCCCCCTGCCCCCGTATATATAGGAGGAGGGGAGGAGGCGGCTGGCCTGGGGGCGCTCCAAAGGGGCCAGTCCAACTAGGACTCCCTTTCCTTTTTTGGAGAGGGGAAAGAGGGAAGGGGAGAGGGAGTAGGAAAGGGCAAGGGCAAGGGGGGCGCCACCCCCTTACCTAGTCCAATTCGGACTCCATGGGGGGCGCCTCCTCCCTTAGCCTGCCTACTCTTCTCCCCTATGGCCCAGTAAGGCCCAATTACTTCCCCGAGGGGTTCCGGTAACCCCTCGGTACTCCAGTAAAATACCCGAATCACTCGGAACCATTCCGATGTCCGAATACAACCTTCCAATAAATGAATCTTTACCTCTCGACCATTTCGAGACTCCTCGTCATGTTCGTGATCTCATCCTGGACTCCGAACAAACTTCGGTCACCAAAACACATAACTCATAATTTAAATCATCATCGAACGTTATGCGTGCGGACCCTACGGGTTCAAGAACTATGTAGACATGACCGAGACACATCTCCGGTCAATAACCAATAGCGGAACCTGGATGCTCATATTGGTTCCTACATATTCTACGAAGATCTTTATCGGTCAAACCGCATAACAACATATGTCATTCCCTTTGTGATCGGTATGTTACTTGCCCGAGATTCGATCATCGGTATCATCATACCCAGATCAATCTCGTTACCGGCAAGTCTCTTTACTCATTCCATAATGCATCATACCGTAACTAACTCATTAGTCACATTGCTTGCAAGGCTTATAGTGATGTGCATTACCGAGAGGGCCCAGAGATACCTCTCCGGTACACGGAGTGACGAATCCTAATATCGATCTATGCCAACTCAACAAACACCTTCGGAGACACCTGTAGAGCATCTTTATAATCACCCAGTTACGTTGTGACGTTTGATAGCACACAAAGTGTTCCTCCGGTGTTCGGGAGTTGCATAATCTCATAGTCAGAGGAATATGTATAAGTCATGAAGAAAGCAATAGCAATAAAACTAAAGGATCATTATGCTAAGCTAATGGATGGGTCTTGTCCATCACATCATTCTTTAATGATGTGATCCCGTTCATCAAATGACAACACATGTCTATGGTCAGGAAACTTAACCATCTTTGATTAACGAGCTAGTCAAGTAGAGGCATACTAGGGACACTCTATTTGTCTATGTATTCACACATGTACTAAGTTTCCGGTTAATACAATTCTAGCATGAATAATAAACATCTATCATGATATAAGGAAATATAAATAACAACTTTATTATTGCCTCTAGGGCATATTTCCTTCAGTCTCCCACTTACACTAGAGTCAATAATCTAGATTACATAGTAATGATTCTAACACCCATGGAGTCTTGGTGCTGATCATGTTTTGCTCGTGGAAGAGGTTTAGTCAATGGGTCTGCAAATTCAGATCCGTATGTATTTTGCAAACCTCTTTGTCTCCCTCCTTGACTTGATCACTGATGGAATTGAAGCGTCTCTTGATGTGTTTGGTTCTCTTGTGAAATCTGGATTCCTTCACCAAGGCTATTGCTCCAGTATTGTCACAAAAGATTTTTTTTCATTGGACCCAATGCACTAAGTATTACATCCAGATCGGATATGAACCCCTTCATCCAGACTCCTTCTGCATTTGCTGCTTCCGAAGCAGCTATCACTACTAGGAAAATGCTTATCTCTATTCCCAATGGACGAGTTGGTTGAATAGTCACACCATTTTCGTCTGGGTTTTTTTCGCCTGTTTTTTTCCGTCTCCCCTCCCACCACCACTCTCCACATTGTTTTATTTTTCTCTCCATTTTTTATGAAAGCAGCACTTTCCTAACGTATAAAAAATCACGGACTAAACTTTCCTAATTTATCCAAATCAACCGATCTCTCTTATTAATGCAATTTTTTTAGGAAACAAATAACGGGGTTTTTTTTCCTGGTTTTTTTCGTCTCCCCTCCCACCACCACTCTCCACATTGGTTTATTTTTCTCTCCATTTTTTTAGCAAAGCAACACTTTCCTAACGTATAAAAAATCATGGACTAAACTTTCCTAATTTATCCAAATCAACCAATCTCTCTTATTAATGCAATTTATTTTAGGAAACAAATAACGGGTTTTATGGAAACAAATAAACCTTATCATGAAAGCATTTATATACCTAACTAATTTGTTATCTGTTCCCTGATTTTTTTGTCTCAGTACGTACATCGTTCGCTTGTTTAGTTCGTCTCCATCGAACAAGAGGTCCACCCCTCGATCGATCCCACACTTCGTCTACGGATTTTCTTTCCTTCACTTTCCTCGTATATCATGCTACGAAAGAAACAAATCAAGAGACGATCTCTCCTTCACTTTGTTTCGTTCGTTAGTCACACCTACCTCGATCCCACGTGTCATCGATTTTTATTCCACCTCGCCCCGATTTTTTTCAACAAACGAACAACCCCTCTGATCTTTTTCGAGCGATCGAATAACCTTCGACTGGGTTCTTTTTTCTCTTCTCAGATTGTTTCCGCTCCGTTCTGATTTATTTCCATCAATCCTTCCGATCCATTCCGAATTTTGTTTTTCCTTCCAAAAAACCCAACACCCATCCGATCTGGATCTACATGAGGGGTTCCTCCCGTCCCTTCTCCAAGCCATGGAAGAGAGAAGAAGGGAGAGCAAGGCGAGCATGATGGCCTTTGGCCCATCACGCAGGAAAAGCAAAGGCGGTGGCACGATCGCTCGCCGCACGGCCGCTGCTGCTTGCGTGCTCGTTCCCCACCTTTCACCAATACATCCAACTCGATTTCCGGCTGCCGTGATACGCTCGAACTTCCTGCCGCCGCTGCAGGCCAAGCCTCCTCGACGTTTCCGTTCCTTCTAAGGGCAACGCCTCAAGTCCTGATCACCGCCGCCTTCGCCTCCAACACACCCCGACGCTGCTGCAGTTCGCCATCTACTCTTCCCACGCCCACCGACGAAGGGAAGAGGGGGAGGAGGTGGGTGAGGCTGCGAGGGCCAGCCGGAGAGTTGCTTTGTTTACGGAACATGGTGCAGATCAAGAGCCACAAAACATCGGCTGTAGCATCGGCAGTAGTACGTACACACTCTTTCCTCTCTCTAACGGCGTCCTTCCTGTGTCTCCTCTCTCCGTGTCGTGGCAATAGGGGAAGTGGTGGTAGGATAAGAGCGCAAGCAAAAGCAGCTATGAGGGTTCGATGGATGGGGTAAGGGCAGGCATGGTGAGGATTGTTCATGTGTCACCCAACATACTACAAGTGTGTGTGCCGGGGCCATACTTGGAACATGCAATAGCGAGCATGGTGCTTAGGAGAAAGTTGGGAGCTTGGTCCTCTTCGATAAGGAGCAGGTAAAGGTGCACACCGGCAATCGTGGGCAGTGGCACCGATGGTCAGGCGGCGGATGAGAAGATGGAAGATGAAGCCACCCGTCCCCATCAGCCGTGTATAACTGATCCATGGCCATGCATATTTGTGTCAGAATGGTTCAACTTGAGTCAATTTGATGCAGTCTATTTGTACAGGTCTATGATTTTTGTGATTCCGACAAGACTTATATTGACAGTGAGGCAACTGATCAACAAACTCAAGGGAAGACTTTAAAACAAAAGGTATGTATCTGTATATGTTCTGCAATATTGTTTAAATTATGACCTTACAAAATATTGAAAATTGTAGAGTAACTTCCAGTTTTACTTTCTAATTGTGACCTTGTGATAAGTTATATTCTATTTTGAAAACATTATCACATGTTACCCTTAATTAGTTCTAACATTGTGATAGTTTTGTTACCTCATTTTTCCTTTTCCAAAAGAGTGAAAAGCTAGATCAACTTATTAGGGCGACACATAAGTTCACATGACACATAGGCTAGATCATCTTTCTGGCGGTACCAAATCATGTAAGATTTCACCAAATTATTTGAATTAATCCAAATATGTTTGACATTTACCACTGGCTATGTTTGACATATGTTGTTCAATTGTTTCTAACTTGAATAAATTCCTATGTATGGTGTTTGAATATTTCATAATCTACTGTTGCATATTGCCTAGAACATCACTTCTTATTTCTGTTAAAGAATGCAGGCGTACTCATGTCCTCGTACTATTTGGAAATAAGGCATTGTTAGGTAAAATATATAAGACGACTACATATGAATCAGTGCCTAAAGAGGAGAAACGGCTTAACGAGGCTATGTATACCCCCGCAGGTAGGTGTCTAACATATATTTCTTTAGTGGACACGTCTAACATATTTTCATGTGAGAGATGGGTTGATTTGAGTTATGTTTACAATTCCAAATCTTGTGGTAGGTTCATTATTTACATTACAGACAAACTTTGTAATAAAGAATAAGTTGTTAGGTTTATTTCTGCATGTGGATCGAAGAGCTATTATCACTTACAATAATAAATTGCTCTCGAGAATATTTTTGGCAGTATCATTTCAATTTAATACATGTTGAGCTTCTTATGTATGTTTGATTCATGAATTATTTTGGCAGTATCATCTCTATGTAATATGTGTTGAGCTACTTATATAAGTTTGATTTATGAGTGCTAGGACCAAGGAGGAGTAGATGATATGCTTTATTAATAAGATGTGAGTTACCCATGATTTCCTATGCTTAAATTTTGTAGAGATGTGAAGGTAAGTGCGTCGGGTTTGGATCGAGTGACAAAGGAGGTGCTTCTGCGTGGCACTCTTTTTGATGATGGGAAAAAGTAAGGAGTAATCAAAAAAGATTAGAACTACCCGATCTGATGAAATATTATTTGCAGGAATCTCTACTCCTAATAGACGAGTTGGTTGAATAGTCCCACAACTTTCGACTGGTTTTTTCGTCTGGTTTTTTTTCACCTGTTTTGTTCCGTCACCCCTCCCACCACCATTCTCCACATTGGTTTATTTTTCTTCATTTTTTTAGCAAAGCAGCACTTTCCTAACATACAAAAAATCACGGACTAAACTTTCCTAATTTATCCAAATCAACCGATCTCTCTTATTAATGCAATTTATTTTAGGAAACAAATAACGGGTTTTCTGGAAACAAATAAACCTAATCACGAAAGCATTTATATACCTATTCAATTTGTTATCTATTTCGTGATTTTTTTTGTCTCAGTACCCATGTCGTTCACTTTTTTAGTTCGTCTCCATCGAACAAGAGGTCCACCCCTCGATCAATCCCTCACTTCGTCTACGGATTTTCCCTCCTTCACTTTCCTCGTATATCATGCTACGAAAGAAACAAATCAAGAGACGACCTCTTCTTCCCCAATCTCTACTTTTAAAGGAGCAGTACTTACTTCGTTTCATTCGTTAGTCACACCTACCTCGATCCCACATCACACCGATTTTTATTCAACCACGCCCTGATTTTTTTCAACAAACGAACAACCCCTCCGATCTTTTTCGAGCGATCGAATAACCTTCGACTAGGTTCTTTTTTCTCTTCTCAGATTGTTTCATCTCCGTTCTGATTTATTTCCATCAATCCTTGCGATCCATTCCCAGTTCTGTTTTCCTTCCAAAAAACCCAATACCCATCCGATCTGGATCTACATGAGGGGTTCCTCCCGTCCCTTCTAGAAGCCATGGAAGAGAGAAGAAGGGAGAGCAAGGTGAGCACGATGGCCTTTGGGCCATCACGCAGGAAAAGGAAAGGCGGTGGCACGATCGCTCGCCGCACCGCCGCTGCTGCTTGCGTGCTCGTTTCCCTCCTTTCACCAATACATCCAACTCGATTTCCGCCTGCCGTGACAAGCTCGAACTTCCTGCCGCCGCTGCAGGCCACGCCTCCTCGACGTCTCCGTTCCTTCTAAGGGCAATGCCTCAAGTCCTGATCACCGCCGCCTTCGCCTCCAACACTCCCCGACGCCGCTGCAGTGCGCCATCTACTCTTCCCACGCCCACCGACGACGGGAAGAGGGGGAGGAGCTGGGTGAGGCTGCGAGGGCGAGCGGGAGAGTTGCATCGTTTACGGAACATGGTGCAGATCAAGAGCCACAAAACATCGGCTGTAGCATCGGCAGTAGTACGTGCGCACTCTTTCCGCTCTCTAACGGCGTCCTTCCTGTGTCTCCTCTCTCCGTGTCGTGGCAGTAGGGGAAGTGGTGGTGGGATAAGGGCGCAAGCAAAAGCAGCTATGAGAGTTTGATGGATGGGGTAAGGGTAGGCATGGCGAGGACTGTTCATGTGTCACCCAACATACTGCAAGCGTGTGTGCCGAGGCCATACTTGGAACATGCAACAACGAGCCTGGTGCTTAGGAGAAAGTTGGAAGCTTGGTCTTCTTTGATAAGAACCACGTAAAGGTGCACACCGGCAATCGTGGGCAGTGGCACCGATGGTCAGGCGGCGGATGAGAAGATGGAAGATGAAGCCACCCGTCCCCATCAGCCGTGTATAACTGATCCATGGCCATGCATATTTATGTCAGAATGGTTTAACTTGAGTCAATTTGGTGCAGTCTATTTGTACAGGTCTATGATTTTTGTGATTCCGGCAAGACTTCGATTGACAGTGAGGCAACTGATCAACAAACTCAAGGGAAGACTTTAAAACAAAAGGTATGTGTCTGTATATGTTCTGCAATATTGTTTAAATTATGAACTTACACTAGTAGAAAAAGGGTCAAATGTCAAGCACATTAGTGCCAGTTTGATTCTGAGCCGGCACTAATGTGTGCATTAGTGCCAGTTCCAACGGCTAGCCCGCCGCTTTCATTAGTACCGGTTCGTGGCCGACCTTTAGCACCGGTTCGTGCCACAGACCGGTACTAAAGTGAATGGTGGCAGGATGTTGTCAGTCTGGGGCCCCTCCAGCACCTTTAGTACCGGTTCGTGGCACGAACCGGTGCTAAAGGTCGTCCTACATAAACCCTTGTCCACCCGAGCTCGCTCTGTTCTTCCCCTTTCCCCTCTCCTCTCTATTCTTCTCCTCTTCCTCTCTAGCTCATCACACATGTTGCCCAAAATTTGTCAAGATTTGAAGGCCCCCATCCATTCAAATGATCACAAAGGTTAGCAACTTTGTCCTTTCATCTCTCATTGCTAGATTAGCTCTTGCAATGCTTTGTATAGTGATTAATTTATGAGTTTAGTAATTTGGGAGGAAATATATGTGCTAGTATTTGATTTATATGCAATTTGAGGTCAAAAATAACACTTAATTTGCATATGTAGGTGTGGTTTACTTAGTGCCTTCTAAATCTCCGTCGTAACCACAGTCGATCGCCCGCATCGTTCCATCGCCGCACCACCTTGTGGTGAGCCTCTTGTTCATGAATGTTTTACATTACCAAATTGATGTTTGTGTGATTTGGATATATAGTTACTCGTATAATTATCTTACTCGTACGTTGTTTGTTATACATAGTGCCATGGTTTTGATATCCGTCCCCGTCGGCCCTCGTCCTTGTTATGATTCGGATGTGGTATATTCTCTTTTAAAACTAGTTGTTGCATTTCGTGTTTATGACAAATTATGCCCATCAAGTTGACATAGATATTTTTGTCTAGGAGGTCTGTGAACCGGAAATTCCAACCGACCCTATTGTCGAGAGGTTAAATTTAGTTGAAAGAGAATGAGTATTTGAAAGAAAAATTCAAAAGAATTGTGAGGGAGAAGATGGAATTGGAGTTGCATGTTGCCGATGTCGTCGATGATCACAAGATCAAGATGGTGAAAATGCGCTTGAAGATTAGAAAGATTAGAAAATATGCCATTGATAGTGAGGATTGGTATCATTATGCTGTTGGATCAATTGTTACCTTAGTTGCGATCTTGATCGCATTTTTTGTTGCATTTAAATGCTTTAGTTAGAGAGTTATTTGTTTGTTGCATTTAAGCCTTGTATGAACTTGTATTAATTTGGTCTTTTCGGTGTTGTGTAATGAAGATGAGCCGACAATGGATGTACGATGACCGATGCTCTCCCGAGTTCATTAATGGCGTGCAAACTTTTCTGCTTACGGTTGAGGCAAACAAGCAGGTGGATGGTTTTATGCCTTGTCCATGTTTAGTCCGTAAGAATGATCACAATTACTCTACGTCAAGAACCATTCACGTCCACCTGTTTAAGTCCGGTTTCATGCCCCACTATAATGTTTGAACCAAGCACGGAGAAAGAGGGGTTATGATGGAAGACAATGAAGAAGAAGAGGACGGCGACATCTATCTTGGCCATGGGTTCCCTGAATACGATGATACAACAATGGGGGAAGAAGCTGAGCCGGCAATGCGGGAAGAAGCTGAAGAAGAGGCATCAGATGAGCCCACTAATGATCTAGGGCGGGCCATTGCCGATGCAAAGAGAAACTGCGCAAGTGATTTGGAGAAGAAGAAGTTGCAGCGCATGTTAGAGGATCACAAGAAATTGTTGTACCTGAATTGCGAAGCTGACAAGAAAAAGTTGGGCACCACACTGGAATTGCTGCAATGGAAGGCAGAGAATGGTGTATCTGACAAGGGATTTGGAAAGTTGTTGGTAATGATAAAGAATATGCTTCCAAAGGACAACGAATTGCCCGAGAGTACGTACGAAGCAAAGAAGGCTGTCTGCCCTCTAGGGTTAGAGGTGCAGAAGATACATGCATGCCCTAATGACTGCATCCTCTACCGCGGTGAGTACGAGGATTTGAACGCTTGCCCGGTATGCGGTGCATTGCGCTATAAGATCAGGCACGATGACCCTGGTGATGTCGAGGGCGAGCGCCCCAGGAAGAAGATTCCTGCCAAGGTGATGTGGTATGCTCCTATAATACCATGGTTGAAACGTTTGTTCCAAAACAAAGAGCATGCCAAGGCGATGCGATGGCACAGAGAAGACCGTAAGAAAGACGGAAAGTTGAGAGTACCCGCTAACGGGTCGCAGTGGAGAAAAATCGAGAGAAAGTACGGGAAGGAGTTTGCAGATGACGCAAGGAACATATGGTTTGGTCTAAGCGCAGATGGCATTAATCCTTTTGGGGAGCAGAGCAGCAACCATAGCACCTGGCCTGTGACTCTATGTTTGTATAACCTTCCTCCTTGGTTGTGCATGAAGCGGAAGTTCATTATGATGCTAGTGCTCATCCAAGGCCCTAAGCAACCCGGCAACGACATTGATGTGTACCTAAGGCCATTAGTTGAAGAACTCTTACAGCTGTGGAATGGAACAGGTGTACGCGCGTGGGATGAGCACATGGGGGAAGAATTTGACCTAAAGGCCTTGCTGTTCGTGACCATCAATGATTGGCATGCTCTCAGTAACCTTTCAGGACAGACAAACAAGGGATACCGTGCATGCATGCACTGTTTGGATGATACCGACAGTATATATTTGGACAATTGTAGGAAGAATGTGTACCTGGGACATCGTCGATTTCTTCCGAGCACGCATCCCGTAAGAAAGAAAGGCAAGCATTTCAAAGGTGAGGCGGATCACCGGACGAAGCCTCGCCACCATACTGGTGCTGATGTACATGATATGGTCAAGGATTTGAAGGTAGTCTTTGGAAAGGGTCCTGGCGGACAACCTGTTCCGAATGACACTGACGGACGCGCACCCATGTGGAAGAAGAAATCTATATTTTGGGACCTGCCCTATTGGAAAGACCTAGAGGTCCGCTCTACAATCGACGTGATGCACGTGACGAAGAATCTTTGCGTGACCCTGCTTGGCTTCTTGGGCGTGTATGGGAAGACAAAAGATACACCTGAGGCACGGGAGGACCAGCAACGTATGCATGGAAAAGACGGCAATCTTCTTTGAATGCCTGCTCAGTATTAAGGTACCGTCTGGCTTCTCGTCGAATATAAAGGGAATAATAAACATGGCAGAGAAAAAGTTCCAGAACCTAAAGTCTCATGACTGCCACGTGATTATGACGCAACTGCTTCCGGTTGCATTGAGGGGGCTTCTACCGGATAACGTTCGATTAGCCATTGTGAAGCTATGTGCATTCCTCAATGCAATCTCTCAGAAGGTAATCGATCCGGAAATCATACCAAGGTTAGAGAATGATTTGGTGCAATGTCTTGTCAGTTTCGAGTTGGTATTCCCACCATCCTTCTTCAACATCATGACGCACGTCCTAGTTCACCTATGCGAAGAGATTAACGTTTTGGGTCCTGTATTTCTACACAATATGTTCCCCTTTGAGAGGTTCATGGGAGTCTTAAAGAAATATGTTCATAACCGTGCTTGGCCAGAAGGAAGCATCTCCAAGGGCCATGACAATGAGGAGGTCATTGAGTTTTGTATTGACTTTATTCCTGACCTTAAGCCGATTGGTGTTCCTGAATCGCGGCATAAGGGCAGACTGGATGGAAAAGGCACGCTAGGAGGGAATCAAAAAATATGTATGGACGGACATTCTCTCACTGAAGCACACTACACAGTTCTATAGAATTCCGCCTTGGTGGCTCCATATATGGACGAACACAAGAATTTTCTGCGCTCCAAACACCCGGAGCGGTCCGATGACTGTATTACACGTGAACAAACCAGGAGTTTTGCCGGCTGGTTGCAGACACGTACCATGCATGACGCCTCTATTGAAGATGACATGTACTCGCTGTCCCAGTTACCATCTTCGAATATAATGACTTTCAAAGGGTACGAGATAAATGGTAATACATTTTATACGATCGCCCAAGATAAGAAGAGCACCAACCAAAACAGTGGTGTCCGCTTTGATGCAACAACCAAGACGGGAAAGGAAACATATTATGGTTACATAGAGGAGATATGGGAACTTGACTATGGACGTGGTTTGAAGGTCCCTTTGTTTCGGTGCAAATGGGTCAATATGACACGAGGCGGGGTAACGGAAGACCCGCAGTATGGAATGACAACAGTGGATCTCAACAATCTTGCGTATGCAGACGAACCATTCGTCCTAGCTAATGATGTGGCACAGGTTTTCTATGTGAAGGATATGTCTACCAAGCAGAGAAAAAGAAAAGATAAGTAAGCGAATGCATCATACGATGAGCCAAAGCGCCACATAGTTCTTTCTGGGAAGAGAAACATCGTGGGAGTGGATGACAAGACAGACATGTCAGAAGATTATGAAAAGTTTGATGAAATTGCTCCATTCACAGTGAATATTGACCCGAGCATCCAGTTAAATGATGAAGATTTTCCATGGCTACGGCGCAAAGGGACACACGCGAAGAAAAAGTTTCACACCCAAAGATCTGGGATGTGATCGGCTTCACTATCATCACTTTCTTCTGTGTTTCACACCCAGGAGGGAATCTCTGTAATAGTTAGGGTAGTTATGTGTTTTGGCATTTGAAACGCGAAGAAATTTTGTGTGCAAACAAATTCTTTCATGCATTTACTCACTTTTTCAGCTAAATGACCCTGAAATTGAAAAGCATTTCAAACGAACTCAGAAAAGGTTGAAAGTTGGCATGGTATCATAATTTCACCCACATAGCATGTGCAAAAAAGTAGAGAGGGTTACCGCAAAAACTGGATGCACTTCGTGTACAAAATGGACAATCTCTTTCGAAGTATCAGGGTTTCGGACGAAAACTCATCGGTTACAAAGGCATTTCATTTTTTAAATAACTTAAGCATTACCAAATTGAATGTAATGATAAAACACACTAATATTAAACATAAGAAAAAAGAATCACTGAAAAATCAATTTTCAAAGTTAAGTTATTCACAAACTAGTGATTCACACAAATTTCAAATAATTCAAAATGTAAACTATTCAAATTTGTAAACTACCGGCACTAATAGAAAGTTTGTAATTTTTTGTACCTAAAGCAAAAATATTCACAAAGAAACTCTAAATACAGCAAAAAACAACTCAAAAAATAAATAAAACAAAAATAAATAAAGCAAAAAAAAGAAAATAAAAAAGCCCGCCTACTGCGCCACAGCGGCCTGCATACGACTAGAAACCCAACCTGTTGTTGGGCCAGGATGCAGACCCGCAAAGGCCCAGTAGGCCCACAGGGCAGCACAGAACATTTAGGCCTAGTAGGCCTGCTTTGGAGAGGAGCTCGAGAGAGCTACCGCACTGGGGCTTATAAACAGTGCGGACGCCCCTCGGCTAGCGAGGTGGGACTAAACATGACGCACCGCACCTGCGCCAGCGCACCCCCTTTAGTACCGGGTGGTGGCTCAAACCGGTACTAAAGGGGGGTCTTTAGTACCGGTTGGAGCCACCACCCGGTACTAAAAGGTGTGCGCTTCCCGCCGCTTGGCCTGGCCAAAACAGACCTTTAGTACCGGTTGGTGGCTTCAACCGGTACTAAAGGTTGTTCTATATAAGAAAACACTTCAAAAAAATTCAGTTTTCTCATCTCTCCTCTGCTTCTTTCTCCTCTGCCCCGTCGCCGCCGCCCTCGTCGCGCCCGTCGCCGTCCGTCGCCGTCGCCGTCCCGTCGTCCCCGTCGCCGCGCCCCGCCCTGTCGCCGAGCACCGCGCCCCGTCCTCCCTTTGTCCCCGCCCGGCCGTCCGTCCCCGTCGTCGCCGCCCGTCCCCGTCGTCACCCGCCTGTCTCCGTCCCCGTCGCCGCCTCCGTCTCGAACTCGGCCTGGAGGGTGGCTTCGCGATCCTGCGCAGCCTTCAGCGCAGCCTTGTGGCCTTCCTCCTGGTCGGCCAGCTTCTTGACCAGGCGGTCGCGCTCCTGCACCAAGGCGGCGAGCTCCGCGTCCCTGGCACGAAGAGCAGTCTGGGACTCCCCCAGCTGTGCCCTCAGACTGGCGTTGGCCGCTGCAGAGATAGAAGAACAAGAAGAACGATGAGAAATCATCAAGGAAGATCCGAGCCGACTGCTCAGCAGTCGGCCCGAATCTCGGGGACTACACCCAGTGGGTGCGCTGACGCGCCCCCACATGAGATAAAGATCAAGTTACATACCTCGGCTTTCAGTGAGATCGGCGGTCTTCTGCGTCAGCTCCCGAGCCTGGGAGTTGAAGGCGGCCGCTCGGAGGTTGTGATAGTCCTGCAAGATGGACAGAAGATCGACGTGAGAACGAAAGCAACGATGAGAAATCATCAAGGAAGATCCGAGCCGACTGCTCAGCAGTCGGCCCGAATCTCGGGGACTACACCCAGTGGGTGCGCTGACGCGCCCCCACGAGAGAAATCAAGAAGAAGATGAGAATACTAACCCGGATGGCAGCCCGCGTGGCGAGGAATTCGTCGGTGAACTGCCTCAGCGCCGCGGCTTGGCCCTGGAGCCGGGTCCGGACGTCTTGCGCAGCGATGTTCACCACGGCTGTCCCTCCGCCTGGCGTCCACCCTGAGGTAGCGCTGGCCGCCTCCGCGTCTCGGGCCGACGAGCTGGAGCCCACGGCCGGCCGTGGCTCCGACGCCGCTTTCTGCGGCTCCGACGCGGCCTTCCCTGCGCGCCGGCTTGGCGGAACCCGGACCGCCACCGCAGCTCCCGCGGCCGGCTCGCCTTCCGCCGACTGTGCGGGCGCAGGCTCAGTCTGGCCGCCTTGGGCCGCCCCAGTCGGAGGAGTCGGCCCCGGCGCCTCCCTCAATAAGATGACGTCGTCGCCGCTCCCTCCCAGATCCGGCTGGGAACCACTGGCTCCCCCTGGCGAGGGATCCGCGCCCCCGGGCGCCATGGTGCGCAGGGGGGTGACCATCAAGGCCTCCCCTGCCGCCGCTTCGGCCTCGGCCTCTGCCTGGGCCTTGGCTGCGGCCTCGGCAAGCGCCTTCGCCGCCTCCTCCTCCCGAGCTGCCTGGGCGGCGGCTGCCCTCCGTGCCTCCGCCTCCCGCGCTTCCTGCTCCTCCCGCACCTCCCGCGCGTTCCTTTCCGTCGCCTCCAGGAGGGCGGCGCGGGGATCTACGCGGCGGGTGGTGCTCCCAGAGCCCCCTGGCGACTCGACAACGGAGCCGGCAGCCGCCCGCTCGAGTGACAGTGGAGCTCTGATCAAAGAAAAGAAGACAAAGGTTCAGAAAACCACCCAAGAAAAGAAAGAAGGAGAATACACAGAAAGAGAGAAAGCTTACGCTGACACAGCCTGCGGCTGCTTCACCACTCTGCGGAAGCGAGCCGCCTTCGCGGCCGCCTCTTCCCGCCTGGTGGCCGCCGCCCCACCCCTGGGCTTCTTCGACCGGCTACCGAACATGCCCTGGGTGGCGCGACGTTTCTGGCCTCTACCCCGAGCAGGCTGCGCGCCGGAGGAGCCCGCGCCGCGTCCGGAGGCCGGCTGACGGGGCGGGACGGCTTCGGCTTCATCCTCGTCCGGCCAGTCGTCGAAGGTCGCGGAGAACCCGGCGCCGCCTGCTTCGCCGCCGGCTTGGCCGCCGGCCGGCTCGGTGGCATCCTCCATATGGACCGCCCCCAGATCGGGGTCCTCCTGGTCGTGCTCGGTCCGGTCGGGGACGAAGCGGCGCTCCACGTCCGCTCCGCCGGCCGGCCGAAGCAGAGGATTCTGTCAAAAAGCGAGCCGACTGAGTTAGAGTCGGCCCAGAGGAACTCGGCGACAAAGCTGAGAGAGAAAGAGAGAAAAAGAGAAGGGGAGCGTACCGTAGGCGGAGGATTGGCGCGGCTATATGGCTCCTTGCCGAATTGCCAGTCGTCGGGAAGCTGGCAGTTGGCGAGGTAGTTCACCATGTCGGCCGCGTCGGCCTGCGGCATCTCCTTGGTGCACATCCGGCTCGGATCGAGCTGGCCGCTCATCTGACAGATCAGATGAGGCCGGCTCTGGAGCGGGAGGACCCGGCGCGTGACGAACGCGGCCAGAAGGTCGGGCCCCGTCAGGCCCTCCGACTGGACCATCACCCGCAGGCGGGCGATGGCGGCGTTCCCTCCCTGCGATAGCGTCACCGCCCGGAAGGACCACTGGGGCAGCCTCCCCGCCGGTGGGCCGGCTACGTAAGCCGGCAGGTTGATGTAGTCGCCCCGGGGAGCGATGTTCCGCACGTAGAAGTATGATTTCTGCCACTTCTTCACCGATTGGATCAGCGTGATGACGGGGAAGGGGTTGTCGGCGCCCGATCTCCGCGACGCGATGAAGGCGCCAGTGTGGGCCGGCACGCCCTTGCTGCGCGTACCCAGCTTCGACTGGAAGAATTCCCCCCAGAGCTCGAGGGTGGGGAGGACGCCGAGATAGCCCTCGCACAGGGTGACGAAGGCCGACAGCAGCACCACCGCGTTGGGGGTGAGGTGGTGCGGCTGGAGCTGATAGTAGTCCAGCCAGGAGCGGAAGAAGGCGCTCACTGGCAGTCCGAAGCCGCGCAGGAAGTGCGAGCGGAAGACCACCCGCTCGCCCTCCTGCGGCGCCGGCCTGACCTCCTTCTCCGGCGCGAGGCGGACCTCCACTTTGTCCGCGCTGGGCAGACGCCGGGTGTCGCGGAGGAAGTCGATGTGGTCGTTGTGGACGATGGAGCCATCCCAATCCCCGCCGAGCTGCTCTACGTGGGGAGGCATAGCGGAGGCTGGCACGGCGGCGGAGGAGCGTGCGAAGGAAGAGCGCGGCGGCGAGGCGCTGTCGCAGGAACGAGCAAGGCGAGAAGACGAAGGGAGTAGGAGGAGCGTGCGAGGGTCTGCCGCCCTCCACCTCCCCCTACTTATAGCCTCACGCGGCCGAAGAGGCCGGACGTGGGGGGGAGACGTGGGATTAACTACGCTCACTCCCCACGACTCGCGTTTATTACGCATAAAGTGCGAGCCGAAACTGCCGCACGGAACGTGCGGGCGGTTTCGGGATACAAAGGATCCGCGCCTGGGCCGGGGCGCGGACGTGGCGGGCCCCCTCCCTGCGGCGACGTCCCGTCACGCGCGTGGGATGGCAGGCTTTCCGGCCACGTGGCACGCCACGGCCCGAGGCCGGCCCGCGGCCCAGTGCACAAGCCCGCGGGTTCCCGCCTCCCGACTCCAGAAGAATTCGACTAAGGGCGGCGCGCCTACACCAAGGCCGGCTCCCAGCTGCCGGCTTGTCACGATAGGAAGCTGACCGAGCTTCTCGAACCCCACTCCACCTCGAAGCCCAATCAGCTTCGGGGACTACTGTCGGGGTAAACGACCACGGGTAGCCTAACCGACTACCCCTGGTTCTTCAGAAAATTTATCAGGCCTTTGGGCCTTCAAGCACTCCAAGCATTTGGGCCGCCTTCCCCGGCCGGCTACCACTAAAGCCGACTCCCGGAAGGCGACCCAGCCTCACCGACTCCAAGAAGCCGGCCAAGAGAAACGCCGACTCCTAGAAGCCGGCCGAGACCACAACCGCCCCTACATAACGACGACCTGACGGGGCATGGCCACAGTGCGGCCCACGACCCCCGAAGCCCGAGGCAGGCATGGTTACAGGAGGCCGTACGGGAAGGATGTCTCCCGTGCGGCCGGGCACTGTAGCCACGCCAGCTACGACGTCATCCACGACCCACTCCTGCACGGCCCAAGGACTGCGGGCCCCTTCAGCCAGAGGGAGGCGTGAAGGCGGCCCGGCCTTTCCTAGTCGGCCAGGAGCATAGCCGGCCTCCAGAAGCCGGCGACTCCCTTCCTCGAAGCAGGAGCCCATTTAAGGAGACAAGACGAGGCGAGGCTACAGTGATAGCCCCCGACGCGGATCACTGTAGCCACGCTTACCTCGACAAAGCCCTCATCATCAGAGGCGCGGCTACAGTAAGCAGCCGCCGACAAGACCCTAGGCGGTGGGGCCGGCCTGCCGACCGAGTAGCCGGCAGCCGGCGGGACCCACCAGCCGGCGGGACCCAGCAGCCGGCGGAGGAGCCGGCAGGCGTAGACACTGACGGCTGGGGCCAGTTCCCAGTCGGATTACCATTGTACCCCCGGGGGGTAGGCCTATATAAACCCCCCGGAGCACCCATGCAAAGGGTTGGCACCTCTGCATGTTTGGCTTCCAAGCATAGCACACGCACACACACCATAGATAGAGAGAAGCAAGAGCTAGCCTTGTTCTTCTTCTCCCTTGATCCCAACAGCTCTAGGAGCGATTGTAGCTACTCTTTATCGAGCTAGTGATCATGCGGAGACCCCGCAGAGCAGGACTAGGGGTGTTATCTCCTCGGAGAGCCCCGAACCTGGGTAAGATTCGCCGGCGTGCATGTCTTCACCTCATCCCGTTTCCAGGCACCGGCGACGTTTTATTGGCTCCCACAATGATAAGCCATCCTTTGGCATATGTCGCACCAACCACCCGACAGTCATGCCGAAATTTTCCATGAATTTTGGCATGACTTGTGCTAGAAAGTTGGACATATCGAGTGCTTGAGATTTGTCTCGGCGGGAATGAAATGACATTCAGGCAAAACAAAGGTCACTTTTTTGTCATTATTCACTTTATTATATAAAGCTCGATAATTAAACGACGGCGACATTGAACCCTAGGAAACATGACCGACACCGATGAGGCTGGAGGTTCTTAGTCCCAATTAGGTCGAGCACATGCCTGCCTCGACTTTCTGGCGGATCAGGAGAGACAACAAGCTGGGTGTCAGGACCCCCTGTCATGACGGAGGACGACGGTGGTGGCGCCGGCGCTGACACTGATGCCACCAATGACACCGGCACGGATGATGATGTTGACACAGACTGGCGCTTATGATGTTGCTAACTACAGCATGGAAGGTGGGACCTCCCAAGCCAGTGAAGGAAAGAAGGAAAAGAGGACACAACACCCAAATGAGATCGACACCGGAAGACTGGTGGTCACGGCGGTGGACCCTGGCGAGTTCGAGCCAATAGATCCGCGGGAAGTGGCAGCGTGTCACGGCAAGCAACTAGCATGCATCCTACGGGATACCGCTAACATCAACACCGCAAAAATACGGAAGAATGAACATCTGAAGAAGCTGCTCCTAACTAGGTTGCACGCAAGATTCCTGTTCCCCGGTCGGAATGACGATGTCGACCCATGGGATGATGATGCCATGAAAAAAAATCAACAACAAAGCCCTAGGGAAGTTCAGCAACGCATTGAGCGCTTGGAAAACTAGGGTGAAAAAGGCGATTGAAGTAGACCATGAAACCGACGCCGAGATTGCTGCAGATAATCCAAAAATTACGATAGAGGACTTTGAAAAGTTCAAGGAGACTTGCAATGAAGAAGCTGCCAAGGCCAGGTCGGAGAGAGGCAAGCAGCTGCAGGCAAAGAACATGGGGAACCACCGCCTTGGAAGTCATGGTTACACGGGAAAGAGGCCCGTGTGGGCTAAGGAGGACGCAGAACATGAACGTCAGGGGATCCCAGACCCATTGGCTGAGTTCACCAACCAGCAGGAGCACGACTTCATCAGGGCCCGATTCTCGACGGGACGACTAGGAAATTCATGATATTACTGGTAATTATCCTTTTACCACCTTACATATTAACTTCTGATCAATGAAGTCTACTACAATCTAGTCGCATTTGTAAATGATTCACGGTCCATTTTGCAGAGAGAGCAACACAAGCTTGTGGCCGAAAGCGACTCTTCGACTCAGTCGTTGGTGAAGTACAAGTGGGACACTCGTTTCAACCGGGTCATGAACATAGTGATGGGACACCCGCCGGGCCAGCGGCCGCAATATGGACGTGTGCACGGCACCGGGGACGGCGCCACATGGAAGTACTATTATAACGAGGACCCCGAGGCTAAAAGACAGAGAAAGAAGTGACTAGCAACGAGAAGGTGGCGAGGGCAACGGAGAAAACTAAAGCTGAGACCAAAGCTGAGGCAATCCGGGAAGCGGTAGCTGCCTGTAGACATGATATGGCGGCTGCCTTTACAAGCTTGATTCCAACTGTGGTCACCTGGGTGCAACAAAATCCAAACGCGCCACCAACTGATTTTTCCATGCCCAGCTTCACCTTGAGAAACTCAATGAACACCGTGCCCATACCCGTACCTAGTATGGCAACCGCACCCACACCCACTCTAGCACCTGCTCCTGCACCCAGCTCTCACAGCAGCCCTAGCTCCGTCTCTGGCTTGAATGTCGGGCCGTTGACATTGGCTGAGCTAGATGCCATCACGCTAAATACGCGTCGCACCCTCATGAACTCAACTAATTAATTAATCTTTAGTTGCCGTTCTTTTTGGATCTCTGATGCGCATGTATATGTCTTTGTAGGCTGACTCCACTCCATGCACCCTCCTTTACCACATGAAGAGCGGGTTGGTGGATGTGGCAGCTTGGCTAGTGCAAAAATTGGCCGATCCTCTGGCCGAAAAATCTTCTTCGTGTCGAGGTGGCCGGGAGCACACCAAAGGGACCTCAGGAAGGTATGACCACAACCCCACCTACACAAGTACAACCATCGTTTGTGCTGATTGCTGAGATCGAGAGACACGAGGAAGGAGGGCCAACCATTCCGGCAGATGATGCCATCTGCCCCATGGATATGGATCATGACATGGAGGAGGACGATGACCCTCTCCAGTATCTCAATACCGGCTTTGACAACGAAGTAATAATGAGTCAACCATATGAATATGAGATGCATGTACCAGAGCCGGAACGTCCTCGGGAGTGCAAGAAGTCTTTGTTCATGCAATCCTCATAGGACACGCCTCCAGATGCCGGTTCCACCCAAGCTCAACTAATTAGCCAGAGTCGTCCAATGCTGACCCCGACAACACTAGGGATGGTGCTCAGGGAGGGTCTGACAGACCCACCAGCACCTCAGACCACCAGCACCTCAGCCCACCAAGAAGAAGCAGAAGAAGAGATCGACGGTGAGAAAATCCAATAAAGCTGACAATGTTGGTTCTAGCAGCCAGCTGCCTTCGACCAAGGTTGAGAGTGTACCGATGAAACATGCACCATTAATCCATGTCGCGGGAGAGCCAATGGTACCGGCGAATGCACTACCTGCCATAACAGGGGATCTCAGGAGACTCCATGACCATGTGCTTTCGACAGAGATACCCACTTTATACGGTTCATGTGCCGAGCAGTTGCAAGATGTATGTCCACACATGCCCCGCAGACCTCTTCTTCCTGAGGTTTGATTACATCTTCCAGATGTTTCAAATGAGGACACTCGATTTTACGTTCGTCTACCTGTATGTGCTGCACATGAACTACATCGTCAAGAGAGAGCAAGTCACCGGTCTTGCGGTCGCGGTCCGATACTACATGCATTAGGGCTTCTTGTCAATCAACGACGCCAACCGTCAATATGCCAGTCACTACTTCGAAGATTTCTTGGTCAAGAATAAGGACAAAGAAACGATTCTCCTACCTTATCATCCCGGGTAAGTCATCAGCGGATAGCACTATAACACATACATCCTTTCGTGCATTTCAATAGTTACTTTGCACGCATGGAGGCTAACTTGATCGTGTATTTTGCACAGCGGGGGGTGTAGTCGTGCCGTTCTCATCGTTCTTTACCCATGTTACTCCCGCGCTCTATATTTGGACCCATTGAAGAACATACAGAAAAAAGATTACACACACATAAAGTATGTTCTAGACAGAGCTATGCTGGGCTTCAGCATGTGGGGTGGCTACATCCAGTGCAAAAAAACAAATAAGGTCGGGCTCTGTTTCGGCTACAAGAATGACTTCTGTTGCATCCAGCAACCGGCAAGAAGTGAGAACGACGGATTCTACGTCATCCATCTAATGACGGAGTACAGAAGGGATGTGCAATCACTTTGCATGAAATCTTCATCCGATACCCATATCCAGAGATGGGCCGAAGCCTTTTTGGAGCTGTGCCGGATAATCAACTTCAAAATGATTTCTACCGGATCGAGTAGGAAATTGTGTCCATCATCATGAAAGATGTCCTCGAAGAGAATGGGATGTTCTACGGAGGCCCAATATCACGAGCTGACGTGTGAACCCGCATTGCCCTACAGTGTCAGGACATGCCGCCTTTCACCAAGCTTGGGTCCACCCTCCCGGATATGGACAGATGGGAAGAGTGCACTGCTTAAAAACAATGTGTCTGTTTAGTTACTTGTTACTTTCTGTACGACGAAACTTCAAATGTCTCAGTATGACGAAACTATTAGATGTATGGTACCGCACTCTAGTTAATTACTTTTGATACGATTAAATTTGTTAACTATGTTTACTATATATGTTCTTCTATTTCATAACTTTTTTGTTGAATTCGCTTCATGATATATATGTGCATCTCTGACAGGTATATAGATCAACGATGGCGAGGATGTGGTATGCCGTGTATATAGGGCATGTTCCGGGTGTGTATGATGCGTGGCCAGAGTGTCAGGCCCAAGTCTCTGGATTCTTCGGCGGAAGCCAGAAAAGGTTTGATAGTAGAGCGGAAGCCAAAGCTAGTTACTTGAGATTCTAGCACAACAGGGGATTCAGAACCAGCGCCGCTGCAGAAACTGCAACATAATACCGCTTTTGATCATCGTGATCGCTCTTATCTTGTATGTCATAGTTTAGGTAGATGATGAAACATGTGTCTACTGTGACAATGTAAGAGACATGTGATCATTAACTTGTATTGCTATTTCGAGATGATGATGAGATCGACATCATTTGTGTTTGATAATGATGATATGATGAGACTATGTTGTGCCACTTCAATGATGATGAGACATTCCTTTTTCATATAGCTTCAGTGTATGTGTATGTTGTAATTGTATAAAACCTGTAAAAATACAAATACAACAAGATGAAAAAAAGAAAATACTAGCAGTAGCGTGGGGTTTTGGAGTAGTAGCAACGCTGCCTTACCAGTAGCGTTGGTTGTAGGGGCACGCTACTTGTATTCGCAGTAGTGATGGACAGATGCGCGCTGCTAGCTACTAAATATAGGTAGCAGTAGCGCTGGTTCAAACAAGCGCTACTGCTAAAAAATAGCTATAGTGCTGTAGCAGTAGCGCGCCTGCCCGCGCTACTAATATAAAAAAACCAGCGCTACTAGTAAGGGTTTTCCTAGAAGTGTATGTACTCCGCTTGACACGTAGATCCCGCCACGGCGCTCTACATGGAACTGCACCAACTGACAGCTCCACCATTCAATATAAATACATATCCGGTTTGCGACTTAGAGTCATCCGGATCAGTGTCAAAGCTTGCATCGACGTAACCATTTATGACAAGATCTTTGTCACCTCCAAAACGAGAAACATATCCTTAGTCCTTTTCAGGTATTTCAGGATGTTCTTGACCGCTGTCCAGTGATCCACTCCTGGATTACTTTGGTACCTCCCTGCTAAACTTATAGCAAGGCACATCAGGTCTGGTACACAGCATTGCATACATGATAGAACCTATGGCTGAGGCATAGGGAATGACTTTCATTTTCTCTCTATCTTCTGCAGTGGTCGGGCATTGAGTCTGACTCAACTTCACACCTTGTAACACAGGCAAGAACCCTTTCTTTGACTGATCCATTTTGAACTTCTTCAGAACTTTATCAAGGTATGTGCTTTCTGAAAGTCCAATTAAGCGTCTTGATCTATCTCTATAGATCTTGATGCCCAATATATAAGCAGCTTCACCGAGGCCTTTCATTGAAAAATTATTATTCAAGTATCCTTTTATGCTATCCAAAAATTATGTATTATTTCCAATCAACAATATGTCATCCACATATAATATTAGAATTGCTACAGAGCTCCCACTCACTTTCTTGTAAATACAGGCTTCTCCAAAAGTCTGTATAAAACCATATGCTTTGATCACACTATCAAAGCGTATATTCCAACTCCGAGAGGCTTGCACTAGTCCATAAATGGACCGCTGGAGCTTGCACACTTTGTTAGCACCATTAGGATCGACAAAACGTTCTAGTTGCATCATATACAACTCTTCTTTAAGATATCCATTAGGGAATGCAGTTTTGACATTCATTTGCCAAATTTCATAAACATAAAATGCGGCAATTGCTAACATGATTCAGGCAAACTTAAGCATCGCTGCGGGTGAGAAGGTCTCATTGTAGTCAACTCCTTGAACTTGTCGAAACCTTTCGCAACAAGTCGAGCTTTGTAGATAGTAACATTACCGTCAGCTTCAGCCTTCTTCTTGAAGATCCATCTATTCTCTATGGCTTGCCGATCATCGGGCAAGTCAACCAAAGTCCACACTTTGTTCTCATACATGGATCCCATCTCATATTTCATGGCCTCAAGCCATTTCGCGAAATCTGGGCTCATCATCGCTTCCTCATTGTTCGTAGGTTCATCATGGTCAAGTAACATGACCTCTAGAACAAGATTACCGTACCACTCTGGCGCGGATCGTACACTACTAGGGAAAATGTTATACAGAGAACTTTAGCAGTAGCACTTGTTAAAAAAGGGCGCTAGTGCTAAATAGCAGTAGCGCGTGCAGGATAAATGCACTACAGATACACACGCAGCAGTAGCGCGTCTGTCTTCAAATGCGTTACTACTAAAATTCTCACTACTAAGCCGATAGGCTACACATAGTAGTAGTGTTCTTATAGAAACCGCGCTACCGCTAAGTTTATTGTAGCAGCGCGTTTACGTAGAAAGGCGCTACTGCTAACGAAAAGAAAATAAATCGAAATACAAATAGAAAAGTAAATGAAAATGAAAGAAATAGAAAAAGGAGAAAGGAAAAAAATAAAATGTAAAGAAAAATAAATGAGAAAGGAAAAAAGGAGAAAGGCTTAGCAGTAGCGCGTTTTGTGAAACGCGCTATAGCTAACTTAGCTATAGCGCGTTTTCAGTAACGCGCTACCGCTATGTTTGACTTAACCAGCGGTTTCCCTCCCCACCCCGGCCACCACTTCTCCCTCAAATCCCTCGCCCGACTTCGCCGCCGAGTCCCCAATTCTCCATCGCCCCACTTCGCCGCCATCTCCTGCCGACGTCGACGCCCCCGGAGCCACCAGATCCGCGCGCCGTCGATGCCACCGAAGCCGCCCCCAACGCCACCTGAGCCGCGCGGCCACATCAACGCCACCGGAGTGGCCGTCGGCGCCACCGGAGCCACCCTTGACGCCCCTGCCTCCCTCGCAGTCACCGGAGACGCCCCTGCCTCCCTCGCCACCACTACCTCCCTCGCCACCACTACCTCCCTCGCCAACACCGGAGCCATGCTCTGTAAGCGCCCCTCCTCTCTCTCTATCTCATGCATAGCACAAACATTGGACACAGTACTAACTAGCTAGGTTAACTAGTTTAATTAGGTTAATTATCTACGTTAGTGCAAAAATTTAGTTAGGGCTTTGACAGAGAACTAGTTAGGTTAACTAGTTTAATTAGGTTAATTATCTAGGTTAAGAAAAAAATTGTTTAGCGCTTTGACAGAGAACTAGCTAGGTTAACTAGTTTAATTAGGTTAATTATCTAGGTAAACTAAGTTAACAAGCTAGGTTAACAAACTAGCTAGGTTAAATAGCTAGGTTAATTAGGTTCGTTAGGTTAACAAGCTAAGTTAACTAGGTTCGCTAGGTTAGAGGAAAAATTTATTTTAGAGCATTAGGTCAGAAGGGTTAGCGAAATGGAGTTCCTTTGCAATTTAATTGGGTTCTGTGCAGAGAAGGGTTAGAGAAATGGAGTTCCTTTACAAAGGTTTTTGATTTTTTAAAAGACCACTATTTTCCTAGGAAAAGAATTTAGGCAAGTTTTATTTTAAAGATGATCCCTTCCTAGACTTTTATTGTTGATTATATCTTTTCATTGAAGTAGTCATGTTATATCCTTTCATTCAAGTGGTTCGATTGTGCCCAAGTGGCCTTTTGTTGTTTCCAGGGAATGAAGCCGGGTGGCCTATGTTTTGCCGAAATGTTGATTCATTTCCGTTCCAACAAATTTCAGGTGCTCGATTTGTCCACTTTTTAGCAAAGGTCATGCCGAAACTTTCTGTGAATTTCAGCATGACTTGTGCTACAAACTAGGACATATCGAGTGTCCGGGATTTGCCGCACCGGGAAGGAGTCAATGTTCCTGCAAAACATAGGCTTTTTTATGTCATTATTCATTTTATTAGGTCTAGAATTAATTGGCTAGATTTAATCATAGGAAACATGGCTAGCAACGATGAAGGACAGGGTTCTGGTGATTGCGACAACGTCTACCTGGCGGCAAACGAATTTTTGAGCCTTGCCGATGATCAACGGATGTTGTTGCTGGGCCCACCTATCGCATCGGAGACTGAGACCGACATCCAGACCGACGCTGAGACTGAGACCGGTGCCGAGACCAGCGCCGATACTAGCAGAGCCGATGTAGAACCGAAAGCAAAGAGGCAACGGCGCCCAAACCAGCTCATGACTACTAGACTGGTTGTCACGGAGATGGACGGCAGCATTTTCGAGCCAACAGCGCCCGAGGAAGCACGATCGTGCTACGGCAATCAAATAAGCTGCATCGTATGGACACCCGCCACCATCAACGATGAGAAACTAAAGAAGAGAGATAATATGAGGCCCTCCCTCCTAAAGAAGCTACACCAGATATTCTTGTTCCCGGGCCGGGATAAAAAGGAATATAAAAATCCAAGTAAGGACCCGGCAATGAAGAAGATAAACAAACACGCCATGACCAAGTTTGGCGACACGTTGGCCGCCTGGAAAGCAAGGGTGAAACATCAAATCATCAAAAAAATGGAACCCTACTCCGAGATTGTAAAGGATAATCCGACAATCACGGAAGAGCAGTTTGAAATATTCAAGGCGACTTGCGAGGCCAAAGCTGCCAAAAAAAAGTCGAAGTACATGAAGGGGCTTCAACAGAGGAACATGGGGTGCCACCTGAGGGAGTCCTGAATTAAGGGGTCCTCAGACGTCTGGGCTATGTGACGTGGGCCGGACTGATGGGCCATGAAGATACAAAACAGAAGACTTCCCCCTGTGTCCGGATGGGACTCTCCTTTGCCTGGATGGCAAGCTTGGCGTTCGGATATGAAGATTCCTTCCTCTGTAAACCGACTCTGTACAACCCTAGGCCCCTCCGATGTCTATATAAACCGGAGGGTTTAGTCCGTAGAGGCAATCACAATCATACAGTCTAGACATCTAGGGTTTAGCCAACATGATCTCGTGGTAGATCAACTCTTGTAATCTTCATATTCATCAAGATCAATCAAGCAGGAAGTAGGGTATTACCTCCATCAAGAGGGCCCGAACCTGGGTAAACATCGTGTCCCCCGTCTCCTGTTACCATCGACCTTAGATGCACAGTTCGGGACCCCCTACCCGAGATCCGTCGGTTTTGACACCGACATTGGTGCTTTCATTGAGAGTTCCGCTGCATCGTCATCAGAAGGTTCAATGGCTCCATCAGTCATCTACAACAATGCTGTCCTGGGGGAGGTTTTTCTCCCCGGCCAGATCTTTGTATTTGGCGGCTTCGCACTGCGGGCCAACTCGCTTGGCCATCTAGAGCAGATCAATAGATATGCCCCAGGTCACCAGATTAGTTTTGGAAATCTGGACTATGTCACTGATATCCGGGGAGACTTGATATTCCAAGGGTTCACGACCCCAACCTCCGCTCTGGCCTTAGATCCAGAGCGCATCGATAGGATTCTTGAGCCTGCCAGACTATCTGCGGGCATTTAGCCCAGGATGGGAGAACCGGAGGAGGTAATGTCGCGGGCGACCATCATGAAGCCGGACTCCTCTCCGTACACTGGCTCCAAACCCACAGAGTCAGCATCGTGTGAGCTCGGCCAAGGAGTCTCCTTCCCGCCGTACTCCACGGACCCTCTTCTCCCTGGCCAAACCTCACCTTTAAGCAAGGCTCTGGACTTGATGCGGTCCCTGTGGTGGTTCTAAGTCTGACAGTAGAATGGGGTTAGGTATAAGGAGGCAAGATCCTAGCTACGGTGAACTTGTGCACGCAAGATTTACGAGTTCAGGCCCTTCTCAGAGGAAGTAACATCCCTACGTCTCGGTGCCCGGAGGCTGGTCGATTGGATTATGCGTGAAGTTACAGGGGGTGCGAACCCTTGTCCCAGAGGAGGGGGGCGCCTTATATAGAGTGCGCCAGGACCCCAGCCATCCCCCGTTACATAGGGTTCAATGTACATAAAGAGGGGACGTTACTGGTAACGTCAACATTAAAGACATATAAATGATCATTAAGACTACGGAGTGAACACCTGACCGAGTGACCTTAGGTCTTCTGTACTCCAAGTGGTTTCTGATACGGTTGAATGATTATATCCTGGTCGAATGGAATTGGGCTATCCGGGTGAACCCACAGTCAAGTGGGTTGTGTCCTGTGGTGATTTCAGTCGGTAGAATTTGCTGTCCTTTGAATGTCCTTGACTGTAGGGAAGTGTCCTTGGGTAGGGTGCTTAGATCAGGTCTATTGCCCTACCCTAGGTACATGTCATCGCCATTAGCCCCCGAATGGTTCTGGGTCCGAGTGGAGATGGAGTTGAAGGTGGTTCCGACCCAACTTTCATGCTTCGGAAGCATTTTACTTGGATTGGTGAACCATGCAAAAAGTTCGACCTCATTTTTAGTCGCCTTGAGCCATTCAGAAGTTGTCGAGTGAACTTTGTTGATAAGCTTCGTGTGTTTGATATGGTATAAAATCTCCGGCATGATTATTGCTCTGTTGTTCCCGGATCTCACGGGATTCGAAATTTGGGGAAGCGCGCGGGGCGGAGAGGGCCGCGATAATCGGAATGGATTAGGCAGGGGCGCCTGGATCCCCGCACCACCTTTTTCGCCACGTACCACACGCGCGACTATTGCGGGATTTGACAGGATTGCCTGGGCCCACAAGTCAGTCACTCGGGGAACAAGCCCATATAAGGCGTCTGGGTCGTTGCCTTTGCACTGTGCGCCCCATTTCCTTTCTTCCTCCTCTGCTTCTCCACTGCGCCCGCCTCCTCCCTCGACGCCGCCGCCCAACCCGAGCGCAACCCGCAGCGATGGCGAAGGACAAGACGGTGGCCCTGGAGCGTGCGAAGAAGGCGATGGTGAAGGTGAAGGGCAAGAAGATGAGCCGGGGAGGGTTGTCATCGAGATCTGGCTTGTCGCCCGGCTGGATTCAGGTCGACTGGATTCGCTCCACGATCCAGCAGGAGGATCTGGAGGAGGGGGATTGATTCCCCACGGCTCCTGGCTGCTTACGGAGGATGAGACTGAGCCGCGATTGCAAGAGGGTGAGTGTGTCCTTCTCGCCACTCACGTCGACCGCGGTTTCTCTTTGCCCCCACATCCTTTTTCCGGGGTTTTCTTAATTTCTTTGGAGCCCAACTTCATCACTTTTCTCCCAACACCATCACATACCTTGCTGCATTCGTGTCCATGTGCGAAAACTTTCTGGGGTGTCGACCGCACTGGGGTCACTTCAAGCACATTTTCACTTGTCGTTCTCAGTCTATAAAAAAGGCTAATATGAGTGATGAGAGGACACACGTGATCCAGATGTGTGGAGGTTTAGGGATCCAGATGAGGGGTAAAAGCACTTTCCTAGCTATGATTCTTCTTGAGTTAGTCAGACGTTAGCAGGCGACCTGGTTCTATTGCAAGGATCAGCCGACTCCTGGACAGTCGACTGGCCTTCCCCCGTTTTCCATGGATCGAGTTGAGAAATCCTCCCCCTTGAAAGTGACTCCAGCTGAGAAAGTGGAGGTTAATATGTTGGTTGATCGAGTAGTCCAACTTGTTCACGATGGTGTGACTCGCATGGACTTGCTAGAGGTATTTCTCAATGGACGTATCCAGCCACTCCAAGTCCGTGATCATCCAATGTGGATGTACTCGGGTATTGAAGACAGCACTCGAATCCACACGGAAGAAGTCGATGAGGAGACGGTGGCGCAGTGGTTGCAGGGCATCACTGGCAACAAGGACAACCCGAGGGGTCTAGGAGGGTCCCTCATTCGACAAAACCAACGAACCAGACAAGGTCCGACTGTTTTGTTCTGATTGTCTTTTTGTTCTGACATGTAATTTCTTTTTTAACCGACTAATACCAGATCGACTATGTGTCTTGCAGATTTATACTGAGATGTATTCGATGCTCAACAGGGAGCATAAGCAGGAGCAAGAGGGAGAGGCGAGCGGGGGTGACATCGGCGACTGGCATTCTGATGGAGGGGAAGACGATGAGAGTGATGACTCAAGCAATGGCGAGGAAGTCGAGTCTCCTCCTTGCTCAGAAAGACGCTCCAAGTAGAGGCAAGACCCAGCGAGTGTCCGTGGCAAGGCGACTGCACCGACTGGACAAACGTCAAAGCGCACTCGAACATCTTCTCCTGTGCGGACTGAGAAGGCTCCGAAGTAGCCCAAAGTCACGCCATCAAAGCCCCGGAAGGCCTTGCCCAAGATCAAAGTGGCCGTCCCTATCGCTTACAGGTAATCATCAAGCTCGACCTCTTAGTTTTGCACAACTTGAATTTTGGTCGACTCACTTTCTTGTTCTGACCGAGTGAATTCTGAAATTTGCAGTGCTGCTACCTCTGGGACTTCTATTTATAAAGATGGTGACGATGAGGAGATGGAAGACGCAGTCACTTCCAATGCGGGTATAACTCTTGTCATCTTGCGTCTACTTTATCAGCCACTTTAACGGTCGACTGAATTCTTGCGATCGATTCCTTTGCAGACCTGCCCAATTTTATTGAACTTCCAGATGACGACGAAGATCTGCCACAGAGGCCCACGGGAAGAAGGGGCAGGACTTCGGGCAAGTAGGCGCCAGTTAGCAAGACGCCCCAGTCGACGCCAGTGTCGGAACCAGTGATTCAGCAGTCGGGAGACCTCAACAAGGCTTCTGTTAGTTTCGCCATTCCACTATCGAGTGCACAGCCTTCAGCATCAACCGCACAGGCTCCTGTTTCATCTACGCAACTCCAAGCCTCGGATTCTCGAGCTGCTACGGCTTATCCATCGTCTTCACTTTTCACCGCCCATCATGTCCCAGAGGACCAAGTAGGCACCGCCAAGGAAGCTATACGCCAGGCGGGTCTTATGATGGAGCAGATGAAAGTGGTGCACGAGGCCAGCCAAGCTGCCTATGATGCTAGCTCAGCCCTCCAGGCTAATGTCCAGGTTAGTTGATTTCCGACTAATCTCTTAGCTTGACGCTTGTTCTGTTAGGATATTCTACCTGAAAAACTTTTCATTGTGCATCCATTTATCAGTCTGCACTTCGCATATGTACACCCACTGGGTGTTTCAATTTATGTTGAGTAATTTCTCAAATTGAGTCGACTAGGTTGTGTTGATTGTATCTTTGGACTAGTGGGGGCACGCAGAGTGCACCCACTGGGTGTAGTCCCCGAGGCCGCCGTCGAATGTGTGATTCGGCGGGGGTCTTGATAAAAATGTCTTGTTCTTCTGCTCTTCCACTCGATCTGGGCTGACCATGCCGAGTGGAACCTGAACCAGTGGGGGCACGCTGAGTGCACCCACTGGGTGTAGTCCCCGAGACTACTGTTGAATGTTTGATTCGGTAGTAGTCTTAGAACTTTTTTGAATTTGAACTTTATTGCCTGGTAAGCAACCAAACTTTGTATATGTCGACTGACTGTCCGCTGACCATAGAGATCTTGTGAACTTGGAGCCCGGTTTGCTGACTTGGAGCAGAAGCAGATCCAACTCAATCTTGATCTGGAGCTGGCCACGGAGAACTTGCAGAAGGCTAAGGATGATGCTGCTGGTATGGAAAACTTGTCGACTGACTCTTTTCTAAACCAAATATTATTTCCTTCATCTGAACCGAGCGTTGTTTCTTTCAGAAAAAATGAACCAGGCTTTGGAGAAGAGGACCTTGACCTTGCGGTTGCACAAAAATCAGCCGAAGAGAAAATAACACTTGCCGACCAGAAGCTAGCTTCAGTCGGAAAGTTAGAAACAGAAAATGCCAAGCTGAAGACTGCTCTTGATGAGGCCAACAAAGAGGTGACTCGACTGAACAAGGACAAGGGACCTTTGACTGACAAGGTTAGTGATCTCAGTCGGAGGAGGGACGAATTGGAGACTTATTTGGGAGTACTCGCCAAGAAGTTATTCCTTATGCTTGAAGGTATCATTCCTTGTCCGACTGTTTTGTTATCGCCGATTCATCATAGAATTCTGCCAAAACTTTGAGGAAAAAATGGGCGAATCGAGACAAGCTTGGATCCCATCAATTCCCGTGTCAAGGATGAAGTTGCCATGAACATGCTCCGACTGGAATCCCGACTTGCCAGTGTCACAGACTACCTCGCTCGGCTGAAGGTTGCGGTGTCGCGGATCGACAAGGCGCTCTGGCCAAGGGAGACGCTCCAAAATGACCTTGAGTCTTTGATAACTCGACTCAATGAGATCCCTGGTTGACTGCAGGAATGGAAGAAATCTTCTGCTCGGTGCGGCGCTAACATAGCTCTGTCCCTTGTTCGTGTCCATTGCAAGGAGGTCAAAGAAGAGAAGTTGGCAGCGATCAAGGTTGCCAACTACCAAGAGACTTGATTTCCAGTCTTTCATGGAGACCTTCATTGCTGCTGCTACTCGTATTGCAGATAGAATCGACCTGGATGAGTTCGTCGAGCCTGCCAGCCCTCCCCCTGCGGAGTGAACAAACTTTTATGATCCGATTAAATTTGCCTCGGTATGCCGAGTGGTTGTGTAACCGTTAAACTCCTTCGGGCCTGATGCCCGAGTACTTCAATCTGCGGTCCGGAACCTCGTGGGATTTATCTTAAACTTAGATTTTCTTTGAATATGCTTGTGTTTGCCTTCGAGTGGAATTTGTTTCTTCACTCGGAACAGTCTTTTGTGTTTGTGATGCAGCTCTGAGGGGGTCGCGGACGACCTGCACCTCGCTGTCCTTGCGAATCGGGATGGAGCACACATTGTATTTGCGGCGCAACTTTGAGGAGAAGGTCGCAGTCGACCTGCACCTCGTCATTCTTGCGGATTAGGATGGAGCGCATGTTATACTTGTGGCGCAGCTCTGGGGAGAAGGTCGACGTCGACCAGCACACCTCGTCATCCTTGCGGATTAGGATGGAGCGCACGTTATACTTGTCACGCAGCTCTAAGGAGAAGGTCGCAGTCGACCTGCACCTCGTCATCCTTGCGGATTAGGATGGAGTGCATGTTATACTTGTAACGCAGCTCTGAGGAGAAGGTCGTAGTCGACCTGTACCTCGTCATCCTTGCGGATTAGGATGGAGTGTGTGGATAAGTCCCCGAGTGAGAGAATCGTTCTTCACTCGGAACATGTTTCAAACTTAAGCGAGTACAGATCTGTAGCTAAGCCCCCGAGTGAGAGGCCTGCTCTTCACCCGGGGTGATTTTTCCAAAGTTAGGCGAGTACGGAACTGCAACTAAGCCCCCGAGTGAGAGGGTTGCTCTTCACTTGGTGGGATTTTTTCAAACTTAGGCGAGTACGGAATTGCAGCTAAGCCCCCGAGTGAGAGGGTTGCTCTTCACTCAGTGGGATTTTTTCAAACTTAGGTGAGTACGGAACTGCAGCTAAGCCCCCGAGTGACAGGGTTGTTCTTCACTCGATGGGATTTTTTTCAAACTTAGGCGAGTACGGAACTGCAGCTAAGCCCCCGAGTGAGAGGGTTGCTCTTCATTCAGTGGGATTTTTTCAAACTTAAGCGAGTACGGAACTGCAACTAAGCCCCCGAGTGAGAGGGTTGCTCTTCACTCGGTGGGATTTTTTCAAACTTAGGCGAGTACGGAACTAGAGCTAAGCCTCCGAGTGAGAGGGTTGCTCTTCACTCGGTAGTTCAAACTTAGGCGAATCGGATTCGCGGCTAAGCTCCCGAGTGAGAGGCTTGCTCCTCACTCAGTAGGATTTTTTCAAACTTAGGAGAATCGGATTCGCGGCTATGCCCCCGAGTGAGAGGCTTGCTCCTCACTCGGTAGGACTTTTTCAAACTTAGGCGAATTGGATTCGCGGCTAAGTCTCCAAGTGAGAGGTTTGCTCTTCACTCGGAGTCTGTTTTTGAAATAGGCGAAACGGATTCCCAGCTAAGCCACCCACTAGGGGATTTTAAACACATGTATAAGCAACAACAATCATTTAGGAGACTATAAAAACGTGTCTTTGATAAACGAACTAAAAGGTACTTCTTATTACATCTCGATAGTCTGAATGACTTAAGTATAAAAATGACGAAGCAACTCTGCGTTCCAAGCACGTGGCTCGTCTTTATTGTGCTCCACATTGTAGAGGTGATATGCTCCGTTGTGGAGAACCTTGGTGATGATGAAGGGACCTTCCCAAGCGGGAGCAAGCTTGTGCGGCCGTTGCTGATCCATTCTGAGCACTAGGTCACCTTCCTGAAATGCTCGACCTCTCACATTTCTGGCATATAATCGACGAAGGTCTTGCTGATAGATAGTCAACTGGATCAAGGCCATCTCTCTCTCTTCCTCCAGAAGATCAACAGCGTCCTATCGAGCTTGTTCCGCTTCAGTTTCTGAGAAAAGTTCCACTCGGGGTGCATTGTGAAGCAAGTCACTCGGAAGCACAGTGTCAGCCCCATACACCAAGAAGAAGGGAGTCCGACCAGTCGACCGATTGGGAGTTGTTCTCAATCCCCAAAGTACTGATGGTAGCTTGTTGACCCAAGCGCCTGTAGCATGCTTGAGGTCACGCATCAATCAAGGTTTCAGCCTCTGAGGATCAAACCATTTGCTCTCTCCACTTGCCCATTCGACTGTGGGTGGGCGAGTGAAGCATAGTCGACCTGACTGCCTTGGGAAGCGCAAAAAGCTCTGAACTCGTCTGAATGAAAGTTTGACCAATTATCTGTGATGACGCTGTGTGGAACTCCATATCTGAATGCTAACTCTCTGATGAAGCTGACAGCAGTACTTGATTCCAGGTTTTTGATAGGTTCAGCTTCAATCCATTTGGTGAACTTGTCGACTGCTACGAGCAGATGGGTGAAGGCACTCCTGCTAGTCCTCAGAGGGCCAACCATATCCAATCCCCAAACAGCAAATGGCCAGACGAGTGGAATGGTCTTCAAGGCTGATGCAGGCTTGTGGGACATGTTTTAGTAGAACTGAATGCCCTCACACTTGTCGACTATTTCTTTTGCCATCTCATTAGCACGTGGTCAGTAAAACCCTGCTCGGTATGCTTTATCCACAATGGTCCGAGAGGATGCATGGTGACCACAGGTCCCCAAGTGGATATCATTGAGGATCATTCAGCCTTCTTCTGGTGTGATGCATCTCTGAGCAACTCCAGTAACACTCTCTCTGTAAAGCTGTCCACCCATCACAGTAAAGGCTTTGGATCGACGGATGATCTGACGAGCCTCTTCTTCATCCTTGGGGAGTTCTTTCCTGAGAATATATGCAATGTACGGCACTGTCCAATCAGGAATGACGACTAAAACTTCCATGATCAAGTCGACCACGGCTGGGATCTCAACTTCAGTCGGTTCAGTGGAGCTTTTAGGCTGTGGGGGCTCTTCAGTGAAGGGATCCTCTTGAACTGATGGTGTGTGAATATGCTCCAAAAACATGTTGCCGGGAATGGGCTCCCGGTTGGAAGCTATCTTTGCCAGGTCATCATCTACTTGGTTCTTCAGTCGGGGTATATGGTGAAGCTCTAACACCTCAAACTTCTCTTCCAATTTTCTCACTGCATTGCAATAACCAGTCATAGCTGGGCTCCTGAGATCCCACTCATTCATCACTTGATTGACCACCAAATCTGAGTCGCCGTAGACCATTAGGCGACGGATGCCGAGTGAAATGGCCATACGCAACCCATACAGAAGTGCCTCGTATTCAGCCTCATTGTTGGAGGAATCAAAGTGAATTTAAAGGACATAACTGAGTTTGTTGCCTCGCGGGGATACCAGGACTACTCCAGCACTAGAACCATTCAGCATCTTGGATCCATCAAAGAACATGGTCCAATGTTCCGAGAGAACTTGGGTCGGTTGCTGCTGTTCAATCCACTCGATGAGGAAGTCTACTATTGCTTGGGACTTGATTGCTTTCTTTGCCTCAAACTTTATATCCAACGGAAGGATTTCAATCGCCCACTTTGCCAATCGACTAGTTGCATCTCTGTTGTTCAGAATTTTTGACAATGGAGCATCGTTGATGACTGTGATCGAGTGATTTGAGAAATAATGTGCAACCTTCTTCATGGTCAAGTAAATTCCATAGACAAGCTTCTGATAATGCGGATATCTCTGCTTGGACGGAGTTAAGACTTCAGAAATGTAGTACACTAGCCGTTGAACCTTGTAGGCTTTACCTTCTTCTTCCCGCTCGCCCGTGAGTACTGTACTGACAACTTGTCCAGTGGCTGCAATATACAGCAGTAAAGGCTCTTTGCTGATTGGAGCAGCGAGCACCGGCTGGGTGGAAAGCAGGGTTTTGAGCTCTGCAAAAGCTACGTCTGCTTCAGGAGTCCACTCGAACTTATCAGATTTCTTCATCAGTCGGTAAAGAGGCAATGCCTTTTCACCGAGATGAGAGATGAATCGACTCAAAGTGGCCAAACAACCAGTAAGCTCCTGAACGTCGTGTACGCGCACAGGGCGTTTCATTCGGAGTATTGCACCAACTTTCTCCAGGTTTGCATCGATCCCACGTTCGGAAATGAGAAAACCGAGTAACTTTCCCCCTGGAACTCCGAATGTACACTTTGATGGAATAAGCTTGATATCATATCTTCTCAGATTGCCAAAGGTTTCAGCGAGTTCAGTCAGCAGGTCGGAACCTTTACGTGACTTAACCACGATGTCATCCATGTATGCTTCCACATTCTGACTAATTTGAGTGAGCAGGCACTTCTGAATCATGTGCATGAAAGTGGCACCAAAATTCTTGAGACCAAAGGGCATAGTAACATAGCAAAAGCACCCGAATGGGGTGATAAAAGCTGTTTTTATTTCATCGGGTCCATACGGTCGGATCTGATGGTACCCGGAATATGCATCCAGAAAGGACAGTCGCTCACATCCCGCAGTCGAGTCGACTATGTGATTGATGCGGGAAAGAGGGAAGTGATCTTTCGGGCAGGCCCGATTGATATGCTTGAAGTCGATACAGATACAGAGTGAATCATCTTTCTTGGGAACCATGACGACATTGGCAAGCCACTCGGAGTGGTAAATCTCTCGGATGAACTCAGCTGCCAGAAGCGGAGCCACTTCCTCGCCAATTGCTTTTCTTTTCTGTACGGCAGACCGTCGGAGATGCTCTTTGACTGGTTTTACTTTTGGGTCGACTCGCAAACGGTGCTCAGCCAGTCCCCTGGGCGCACCTGGCATGTCAGAAGGTTTCCATGTGAAGATGTCCTAGTTCTCACGGAGGAACTGGATGGGCGCTTCTTCCTATTTGCTGTCGAGTGTTGTTGAGATATGAGTTGGAGCAGCATTGGGATCAGTCGGGTGAATATGAACTGACTTTGTTTCAGCAGACGACTTAATTGCAGAGTCTGAAGCAGGCTTCTTTGCTCCCAACAAATCACTTGGATCTGCAGTCTTCTTGTATTCTTCCATTTCTAATGCTGCCATTTGTTCATCGGCAATCTTCGAGCCCTTCTAGAGGCACTCTTCTGCTCATTGCCGATTACCAGTGACTGTGATCACGCCCCTAGGTCCAGGCATCTTCAGCTTGAGGTACACGTAACACGGTCGAGCCATGAAATGAGCATATGCAGTTCTGCCCAGGATGGCGTGATAGGCACTGTGAAAATCCACAACTTCAAATGTCAACTTTTCCCAGGGATCACCAAAAACCACATCAAGAGTGATCTTGCCAAGTGAATCGGCTTTCTTCCCAGGGATGACTCCGTGGAATCGCATGTTGCTCTCGCTGAGTTTGGACATCGGAATGCCCATCCCTCGGAGAGTTTCAGCGTACAAAATGTTCAAACCACTGCCTCCATACATCAAGACCTTCGTCAGTCGGGTGCCCCCAACGACTGGGTCGACCACCAATGCTTGCCTCCCGGGGGTGGCAACACGCGGGGGGTGGTCAGACTGGTCGAATGTGATGGGATCTTGGACCACTTCAAATATGTCTGTGTTTCCGGAGCTACCATGTTTAATTCTTTGTTGATGACCTTCAATCGACTTTTGCTTTCAACATCAGCAGAAATCACCCAAGTGGAATTGACGTTGGGAAAACCATCATCATCTTCTTCCTTGTCCTCATCCTTGTCAGACTCCTTCTCCTTCTCACTGGGTTGTTTCTCTCGGAACTGCTGGATTAGGAGCCGACATTGCCGAGTGGTATGTTTGGGGTAGATCAGATTACACTCTTCATCCTTCTTGGTGTGAACGTGACATGGAAAATCCAACACATCATTTCCTGCTTGATCTTTTACCTTCTTGGGGATCCAGGGCCCTTTGGGCTTCCCCTTGAATTTTCCTTGAGCCAGAACCAAAGCTTCACCAGGACCTGCTGGCTCGGCTTTGCGTTTCTGCTTCCGACCTCCTCCGTTGTCTTGGGCAACTGGTTTGCCCTTTCCACTGCGGAGTCGATCCTCTTCTTCTCCATTAGCATACCGAGTGGGTATTTCCATCGTCCGAGTCAGAGTCATATCTCCCATCCGATCTAATTTCAGCTTAAGCTCCTGATATCGGACGCCCTCCTTGAAGGCGTAGACTGCTTGATGCTGAGATACATTTTCCACTTGGTGATGCAAAGTGGTCCACCTCTGAATGTAATCTCTCAAAGTCTCATTCGGCTTTTGTACACAATGTTGCAATTCTGCCAACCCTGCTGGTCGTTTGCAAGTACCCTCAAAAGTTTTAACAAACAGTCGGGTTAGCTCTTCCTAGCTAAATATACTGCTTGGGGCCAAGTGATTCAGCCATGCTCTGGCCGAACCTTCTAACATCTGAGGAAGATGCTTCATAGCACCTCATCATTTCCACCACCGATCTGTACAGCCACTCAGTAATCTTCCAGCCAAGTGTCAGGCTTCGACTCACCGGTAAACCTACTAACCCCAGTCGCCAACCTGAAGTTGGGAGGGATCTCAGCAGCTCTGATGGCTCTGCTAAAACACTCCGGACCTGAAACATGTACTCTGCTTCCACTCGGGTGATCTCTGTCTTGCCCTTATTTGTGTGCTCGGTTCCTGTCGACCAGACCTTGCACCAAAATTGACCTCACATCAAATCCTGGCTCTCTTGGGTCGACTGGCAACCTCCCCTATCGCTGTACGGGCGCCTATCCTCATAATGCCGGGGCACGTATGATCCACCCCTCGGAGGGGGCGTAGGCTCTCGACGGCGGTCATCACGGCCGAGTCGATTATCACACTGCTCATGGTTCCGGCCCAAATATTGCTGTTGACGATGCCCTCGCACTTCACGCCGCTGAGGCGATCTAGGGCTGTGAGCCGACTGGACTGTATCGGCCACCACAGATCTGCTATGGATTCTATTCCGTGACTGAGACACTTCTGTGTTCTGCTCTCCTACTGCCCGGAGCAAAGCCCAGATCTGCATCAAACCTCTTCCAGCCTCCGACTGGGACGGCTGAATAGACTCTGCTATACGGGCTGTAGCTGTAAGATACTGAATCGGAGTGTAGTATACCTGAGGTTGAGGCGGGAACAGTTGTCGCTGCCGTCGACTGGACTCAGGAATCTGCCGCCGAGCATGCTCGTCGAGTGCATGTTGAAGGTTCTCCAGTCGAGTGTGCTCAGCCAAAGTGGCCAGGCGCGCCTCCTCCAAGGCCCGAGCCTCAGAGGTCTCTCCAACGATGGGCGTATGAAGCGCCTCCACGTTGCGGCGGTGAAGTTCCTCCCTCTACTGTGAAGACAGGGTTTCAGGGTGGTACTCTTCGTGAACGCGCAACGGATCGCCGCCGTCATCGCTGCCACCTGTCGGTCGAAAACGACAACTATGGGATCACAACAATCCCTACTACGGTTGCCGGGGCGCAGGGTTGCTAGAAGAGCAGGATTAGTAATCAGCACAAGGATCGTTTACCCAGGTTCGGGACGCGAGGATGCATAAAACCCTAGTCATTCTTTGGTGGATGTATTGAGTGTTCTTGTGCCTTCCAACTAGCTACGGTGGCTGGGTCATTCCAAAGAGCCGAATCCTTCTCAAGTACGCCATGGGCCTCCTTTTATAGTCAAAAGGGGCTGCCACAGTGGCACACGGGAGGTGGAAAGGCGTATGGTGCTACGAGCTTATCACTCGTATTACAGGACAAGAAGCATTTAATGCATCGCTTAGGTGTCCCCTTGCTTTATTGGGGACGGGAACAAGGCCCGTCCCGTCTGTCGCCACTCTTCTTTGCATCGACACGCGCCCTGGTCAGCAATGCATGCGGCACCATGTAGGCAGGCAGGCAGTGAGGTGCCGCGGTGGAAAAGTCTTCACGAAGATCTACATGCCGCCACACAGGCGCTTGCTGAGTTGGCCCGGGAGCTGCATGTTGCCACGCAGGTGCCTGCCCAGCTGGTTGGGCTGCAGCTCCATGCGAACGGCGGTGGAGACTTGGTTGGTGTGGGCCTGGAGGTGGCCCTGCTGGCGCCCTTTGCGAGGGCCTTGCCGGGTGGCCCGGCAAGGGCCTCGCCGTGGCGTGTTGTTGTCCCCGGCAAGGATCTTACCGGGGGTCTTGTGGCTCCCCTCGGCAAGGATCTTGCCGAGGATCGTTGTCTTTTAATCCTCGTCTGATCTTGAATATTCCTTGTCTTCACAAAGATCTTCATGCCACCATGGAGGTGCCTCCTGAGCCCTGGCCCAACGTGGTTGATGGAGTTGGAGACCGTGGGCTCAAGGGTGGTGCGCTCCGCTGGTTGGACGAGCTGCCCCGACAAGGGCCTTGCCGGGGCCGCGGAGGCTGCCCCGACAAGGGTCTTGCCGGGGAAACCTGGTTCGTCTCTCTGCCTTGGCGTTGCTCTGGCTGTCTTGGGCTTTGGTTTTACCTCGGTTCACCTCCCCTGCTCCGCTTGGTGCGGCCGTGGGTGCGGCTCCGACTGTCTGTGCACAGGTTGTGCCCCTTCTTTTGTACACCGACAGGAGCCCTCGGGCCTAGGCCACACATTAGCGCGACACGTTGTTGGGCCAGGCCCAAAACGGTGCACGGGCAGGAGGGGCGGTTTTTACTGCGGTAATTTTCTACCTGCTGCGCTTCCCCACGGCCCGTGTTGAATGCACGACATGGAGGGGTGCGCGTGACGTGGGCAGCATGTGTGGGGCGGTTCCCGCACGCATGCGTCGCATCATAGTAAAGAGGCGGCTCGCGCCTTCCCCATAAAAAGAGGGAGGCGTGAGGAGCGGCTCGTTTACCGGATGGACTCGGGTCGCAGTCTTTAAGGCGCCCACGCCCCCCTGATCACGGGGCGGGGAACGGTTACCTCACCCATCCTTTCGACCCTGCACGCTCGCCACGCGTCCTTCATGTAGGAGTCGGGTTATGGTGGCGGGAAACCGGGCCGTCGCTGATTGGGGCAGCGGGTCGGTCCTGATTCCCTGTGCCAACGCCGGCTGGATTGGCTAAGCGAGGTGGCTGGGTCTTGACCTCACCCCTTTATAAAGAGGGGGAGAGAGAGGGTGCCATCCCACATTCTTTAGTATCCATGCCCCTTCATCTTTGCTTCTTTCTTCCGTCTGCCATGGTGAGAGGAGGTTCTGGGCCTTCGACGGTGGCAGCGAGGGTCGCTGCTCGTCAGCGTGTCCCTCCCTCCCTCGAGCCCGTGGTGGCGGAGCTAGCCACAAGAGGAAGGGGGAGGGGGCGTGGCCGAGGTCGCCGCGGCGGCAGGGGGAGAGGGGCACGAGGTGGCGCGGCTGTCGTGCCTCTGCCAGCGGTGCCTCCCGCGATGGAGGGTCACGTCGGGGACCGGCCCTGCGAGTTCTTCATCAGGTTGCGCTAGCCACCGCGTCGTCGTCTCCGTCTCCCCACCCCCTTCGCAGCGGAAATGGAGCTCGATCCGGCCCAGACCCTCAGGTTGCACATGAGGGGCTGCGGGACCGGCGGTACGCTAGTCGACGTTGATTCCCCGCCCCTCACGTCATGTATCTCCGTCGCGGGTGGAAGTCGTTTGCCCGCATCCATAGCCTGACGGTGGGCTCCTCCTCTACTTCAAATTAATGCAGGGCGGCCTGCTCTCCGTCAAGGTCTTTGGAGATCTTGGAACTCGCCTGAAGTGCTACGTGGAGAGCTCTTCCGACAATGAAGACTCTTCCTTGAGCGGGAGTGACGAGGAGGACAACGACAGTGGCGACGAGGGAGTCGAGCGGCAGGATGCCGAGTCTGACTTCGACTGACCATGCCACTCCTCCCTTGGTTACGTGCCCTGCCGAGGGCCATCCTCGCCAAGCTCTCCTTCGGGGTGCTCCCCGTCGTCTCCTTGGGCGGCTGGCATAGGAGGGTCGGAGAAGGCAAAGAAGGCGGGTGGCGGCCGTTAACTCGGAGTACGCGGGCACCGACGCCTTCGTCGCGTATTGGCGAGCCGCTACCTCATCTTCCAGCTTTCCGCTCCTCGCACCTCGCCTAGGCGCTCTTTTTGCCCTCCTGCTGTCCTGTTCCATCTTCTGAGGAGAGGGACAAGAAAGCGATTACGGGCATCTCATCTCTTTTTTAATCTCTAAGCCTTCAGGCGTTGTTAAATTTAAAGCTTGTAATCCCCCTTGTTCATGTTTTTCTTTCCGTACGAACTGTACCTGTATGGGACGTTTTTAATGAAAAAGGGTGCTTGCCGGGTTCTTCGTGCGTGAGCGAGGCCCATGCCATGGATGAATCCTTGTTATTTTCATAATAAACGTTATCGCCCGGCAACAGGCCTTGCCGTTTCTCTTCTTTGGCCGACCGTTCTCGCACTTTTGGCGAAGGCAGGGGCGAAGTAGAGATAGGCTCCTCGTTCATTTCTTCGCCACCTCAACTACTACCAAATTCCGAACCAGGAAGTAACTCTCGGGTACAGGGAAAAAGGGAGTACGGTGGTTTTAAGACATAAATGAGGCTTCACATCTCCCAATTCCATACGGAAACGTACAGTAGGGGGATGGAAAACTTATCTGAATCCGCAACCCCAGGCAACCTTGGCTCGCCGTGGTTGGACCCTTGCATCTTCAGCCCCCAGCAGCTTTGCCTTGCCGGGGTCGGAGCGTCAGTTCGTTCTCCTTTTCCCAAGTGGCTCAGCAGAAGTGCCGTGCGAACCAAAGAAAACAGAAAAGACGCACACCCGACCTGTAGGCTAGGGGTTAGTCGCTGCTAAGCACTATCAACCCTAACCGAGGAAGAGACTCAACCTAGCATGCATGCTATAACTTAGAGCGCCTGTGCTTCGTTTACTTATGCTCAGGGTCTGCGCCTGGCTTTGTACAGAGGGTTACATGCCTTGTCGGCAAAGCTTGTACAAAAGGTGGCTTGCCGGGGGCCCCGGCAAGCCGCACCTTATGGGTAAAACTTGCGAAGATGCTCGATGTTCCAGGAATTACTCACTGGGACAGCATCTTCGGTCTCCAGTCGGACTGCGCCGGGCCTGGTGACTCGTATTACCCGATAAGGGCCTTCCCACTTCGGTGTCAACTTGTTGGTATTCTTGCCGACTGAACGCGCTGAAGAACAAGGTCGCCTTCCTCTAAGCTTCGGGCATGAACCTTGCGGCTATGGTAGCGGCGCAAGCCTTGCTGGTAGCCTGCTGCTCTCACAGCCGCCTGAAGACGATCTTCCTCAAGGAGCATTGCGTCATCTTGCTGCAACTGCTCTTGCTCAAGCTCATCTTAAGCGAGCACTCGAGGTGACCCGTATATGAGTTCCATAGGGAGAACTACCTCTGCCCCATATACTAGGGCAAAGGGTGTCAGACTGGTGGCTCGATTTGGCGTTGTCCTAATCGACCAAAGAACCGCCGGCAACTCATCAATCCAGCGCCTTCCGCTCTTGTGCAGCCTGTCAAAGGTCTTCGTTCTCAGGCCTCGCAACACTTCAGCATTCGCATTCTCCGCTTGGCCGTTGCTCCGAGGGTGTGCCACGGAAGCAAAACAGACCTTGCTGCCGAGGTCTTGAATGTACTGCATGAAGGTGTGGCTCGTGAACTGTGTGCCGTTGTCGGTGATAATTCTGCGTGGCACACGAAAGCGGCAGACCAGTCCCTTGAGGAACATGACGGCTGACGGTGTTGTCACCTCTCTCACTGCTTCCACTTCCGGCCACTTTGTGAACTTGTCGATTGCAACGTACAAGTACTCAAAGCCCCCGACAACACGGGGGAAGGGGCCCAGTATATCGAGCCCCCAGACCGAGAATGGCTAGGAGAGAGGGATTGTTTGAAGGGCTTGGGCTGGTTGATGAAGCTTCTTTGAATGGAACTGACACGCTTCACACTTGGTTACTAGTGTCATCGCATCCTGGAGGGCGGTGGGCCAGAAGAAACCTTGCCGGAACGCCTTGCCGGCAAGGGCCCCCGACCCTATGTGGGAGCCACATATGCCTCCATGTATCTCCGCCAACAGCTCCAGTCCTTCCACCCGGGGGATGCACTTCAATTTCACACCGTTCGGCCTCCTCCTGTACAGGACGTCATTGACGAACTGGTACAGGGCAGACCGACGGCTACTTTTTCCGCTCCTTCCTGCTCCTCAGGAAGCTCCCCTGTTTGGAGGAATCGGACGGTATGCCGTGCCCATGCCGGAGCCTGGGGCTCGATGGCAAGGACCAAAGGCATCTCTTCTGCCATGGGAGCGGCTGTCTCCACGGCCAGGGCTTGACGTCCTGCCGGAGCCAGTGGCCCTTGGGCAGGCTTAGTGTGCACGACAACATCCTCGCCGGCAGTCCCAGGGGGCTTGGCGGGAAAGTACTTGTCGCACTACAAAAAAAATACACATCCGTGACATTTTGGGCCGAACGATTTTTTTTTCTGTCATACATATGACACTTCTATGACGATAATTGTAACAAAACCCGGTATCATCGTAGATGTGGTGGGCTCCTACTTCTATGAAAAAAAATAATGACAGAAAATGGGCTTTTCGTCCTGGGCGGGCCGGAGACGCAGCTGCATGATATTCTTTGGGCCGTCCATGACGGAAAAAACCGTGGTAGAAGCGAGGGCGAGGAAAATTTCGGGGAGTTCCCGGTTACGGTGGGAGGTCGGGGGCCGAGCGATGCGCGTTTCTCTCGTACACGTACGCGCGTGTGTGCGAGGCGTTGGCTCTAACTGAACCCGAGCGAGGCGTTGGGCTCTAACTGAACCCGAGCGATTGCACTGCAGGCTACGCGTTACTGAACCCGAGCGATCGATCGATGGCTGTTAACTGAACCCGATCGTGCGATTCTTTCGCTACTACTGCTAACTGAAGCCGATCGATTGGATGAACAGTGAGCGTTGCGGGGGGGTTGGATGAACAGTGAGCGGTGGCATTGCCTCTGGATGAACAGGACCTCGTGGTGTGGAGGGCTGGATGAACAGTAGATGGTGGAGGGGTGCCCATGGAGGGGTGGTTGAACAGGACCCCGTGGTGTGGAGGGCTGGATGAACAGTAGACGGTGGAGGGGTGGTTGAACAGTAGCCGGTGGAGTAGCGCGCGGTGGAGGCTGGATGAACAGGAGCCCGTGGAGGCTGGAGGAGGTCGATGGTAGCCCCTGGAGGCTGGAGCAGGTCGACGGTGGAGATGAACAGTATCCCGTGGAGTCCCGTTTTGCGGTACGCCACACCCCTCCCGATGAACAGGACCCCCGTTTCGACCGTAGGAGGTCCGTTTCGTCCATTTTGCGGTACGCCACACCCCTCCCGATCAACAAGACCCCCGTTTCGACCGTAGGAGGTCCGTTTTGTCCGTTTTGCGGTATGCCACACCCCTCCCGATCAACAGGACCCCCGTTTCGACCGTAGGAGCTCTGTTTCCTCCGTTTTGCGGTACGCCACACCCCTCCCGATCAACAGGACCCCCGTTTCGACCGTAGGAGGTCCGTTTCCTCCGTTTTGCGGTACGTCACAGCCCTCCCGATCAACAGGACCCCCGTTTCGACCGTAGGAGGTTCGTTTCCTTCGTTCTACGGTACGCCAGGCCCCGTTTCCATCGCCTATTCCATCCAAGCCCTCCCGATGAACACAACCACGCATTCCATTCCGACCTAGCCGGTTGGCTCCCACGCGTTCCGTTGCCTCCCGATGAACACGACGCATTCCGTTGCCTCCCCATGAACACGACACATTCCGTTGCCTCCCCATGAACACGACGCATTCCGTTGCCTCCCCATGAACACGACGACGATGCTGTTTCTCCGTTCTGACCCAGCCATGTACACGAGCCCTGGCCGTCCGTATGCGCGAGTAGGCGTTCGAGACCCCGCCCGTATGTACACATACGTGGCTGTATTTTCTTTCTTGCACCCTGGCCGTAGTACGTACATGTACATGCTATGTGCGCGCCTCTACTACGACACGTACGCGCCTCTACTACGACACGTGCACGCCTCTACATCCACCAGTATATATGTATGTACACATTCGCGACCAGAATGACAACGCTACGTACGCTTCGACCAGGTGGGTCCCGACTGTCAGGCACTTCCTTGCGTGCAAAGATGTACCTGGTGGGTCCCAGCAGTCAGGGGGGCGAATCGTTTTGTTTTTTTTGCCCGGACGCACTTCCTTGCGTGCGAAGATGTAGCTGGTGGGTCCTAGCAGTCAGGGGCAAACATTTTATTCACGAAATATGGTGGCCCGTCCGGTGGGTCCCCGCTGTCAGATGGAGGAATAATTATTTTGCACGTAATAAGGAGGCACTTCCTTGCTGCGGCCGTGGACCCAGCTGTCAGCCTCTCCACGTACAGTCCACGTCCGATGGAAGCCGTTCCTTGACCACGTTGACCACGCCGCGCCGAGAGCACCAGGGCGGTGGACGACGGCGAGGCCTAGGAAGGGGACGACGCGGAGCCGGGGAAGACGCGGCAGTGGATGCCCACGCGTAGAGGAGTACGAGGGTTCACTGGTTCGCTGCGGTGTGAGGCTGCCGTCGCCGCAGAATAACAGGGGGTGTGGGTGAGTAGAGGGATGGCCTGGCCAGCGGTGGGAGTAGTAGGGGGCGGTGAGGCCTCCGCCGCATCGCAGCCGGCCACGGGAGGCAGGAGCACGAGGCACGACCGGCGCTGGTTTGGGCGGCTGGAGCAAGAAGACCAGAGGTTGAAGAAGCACTACGGCCGTTGGATGGACATCGTACGGTCACTGGAGCTAGAATCGTGCATATTGACTAAGTTGACAAAGCCCTCCGTCCCCGTCAACTTAGTAGGCCCACAAGTCAGCCTGCCACTATACTGGGTCCCAGCTAACAGGGGGAGTATTCATTTTTTTGTGCGTAATAAGGAGGCACTTCCTTGCGTGCGAAGATATAGCTGGTGGGTCCGAGCTGTCAGCGGCGGTAACATTTTTTTCACGAAATACAGAGGCCCTTTCGGTGGGTCCCTGATGTCAGGTGGAGGAATCATTATTTTGCGCGTAATAAGGAGGCATTTCCTTGCGTGCGGCCGTGGACCCAGCTGTCGGCCTCTCCACGTACAGTCCACTTCAGATGCATGTCGGTCGTTGACCACGTTGACCAGGCCGCGCCGAGAGCACCAGGGCGGTGGACGACGGCGAGGCCTAGGAAGGGAACGACACGGAGGCAGGGAAGACTCGGCAGTTGTTTCCCACGCGGAGGGGAGTACGACTGTACGAGGGTTTACTGGTTCGTCTGCCGTCGCCGGAGAATAACAGCAGGTGTGGGTGAGTAGAGGGATGGCTAGGCCAGCGATGGGAGTACGGTGGGGCGGTGAGGCCTGCGCGGCAGCAGAGCCGGCCGCGGGGAGGAGGGAGCAGGCAGTCCCGCCGGCGCTTGTTTGAGCGGCTGGAGCAGGAAGAGCAGAGATTGAAGAAGCACGACGGCCGTTGGATGGCCATCCAACAGTCACTGCTTGTGCGTCAACCTTTTTTTAGGAAAGCCTCAAATCTGTGGAAAACAGCATACAACCCATCTGCCATTATTTCTAATAATTTACAGCCCATTTGCTAATTATTAAGGTTTTTTTGGAGCCCATATTCTTTTTGTTAGCATTACAGCCCATATTGTGGCCACGGTTAAAAAATTATACGAAATTTTGCATATTTCGGTGCGGTCCGAACTGTTTTTAATCCCGAAATTTCGACTCACATTCAAACTGATTTTAAAAATAAATGTATATCAATATAAAATCCAACAAATTCTCCACGCATAAAAATTAATGTAATTTAAAATCTCGAAATGAAAAAAAAGATATTTGAAACTAATTGCCGGTTTGATGTGTTTTAAAAATGTACAGCCCATTTCTCATTACTGATGGGCCATTTTCTCGGCCAGCCGAATGAAAGCTCTCCTCGTCTTGAAAGATTTGCAGCCCAACAGGCCTGACAAAGCGACTTACTTGGCAAATCACAAAAAAACTGGGCTGTGGCCGTGGACCCAGCTGTCAGCCTCTCCACGTACAGTACTCTTCCGATGGAAGTCGTTCCTTGACCACGTTGACCACGCCGCGCGGAGAGCACCACGGCGGTGGACGACGGCGAGGCCTAGGAAGGGGACGACGCGGAGCCGGGGAAGACGCGGCAGTGGAAGCCCGCGCGGAGAGGAGTACGAGGGTTCACTGGTTCGGCTGCGGTGTGAGGCTGCCGTCGCCGCAGGGCCTGGCCAGCGGTGGGAATAGTAGGGGCGGTGAGGCCTCCGCGGCAGCACAGCCGGCCACGGGAGGCAGGAGCATGCGGCACGACCGGCGCTGCTTTGGGCGGCTGGAGCAAGAAGACCAGAGGTTGAAGAAGCACTACGGCCGTTGGATGGACATCGTACGGTCACTGGAGCTAGAATCGTTCACATTGACTAAGTTGACAAAGCCCTTCGTCCCCGTCAACTTAGTAGGCCCACAAGTCAGCCTCCCACCAAGGTGGGTCCCAACTAGCCGGGGGAGTATTCATTTTTTTGTGCGTAATAAGGAGGCACTTCCGGTGGTTCCGAGCTGACAGCGGGGGGAACGTTTTTTTCGCGAAATACGATGGCCCGTCAGGTGGGTCCCAGCAGTCAGGGGGCAAACTTTTTTCGCAAAATACGGTGGCCCGTCCAGTGGGTCCCTGCTGTCAGTTGGAGGAATCATTATTTTCCGCGTAATAAGGAGGCACTTACTTGCTGCAGCCGTGGACCCAGCTGAGACTCTCCACGTACAGCGTACTTTCGATGGAAGTCGTTCCTTGCCGCGTTCCATTGCATGCATGCGTCCATGGGCGTGGTGCGTCCCCACTGTCAGCCTCTCACGTACAGTCATCTTCCGATGACTCTCGGTTGTTGACCACGTTGACCACACCGTGCCGAGCGCACCCAGACTAGAACGACCCGGAGATGGGGAAGACGGGGCAGTGGAGTCGCAGATGGAGAGGAGTGGGAAACTTCACTGGTTCGGGTGCGCGGCAGCACAGCCGCGGTGCCGCCCACGGGAGACAGGAGCAAGAACAAAGGTTGAAGAAGGAGCACGGCTGTTGGATTAACATCCAACGGTCCAGCTGCTAGAATCATTTGTTGATTAAGTTGACAAAGCCGTGCGTACACGTCCGCTTAGTAGGCCCACAAGTCAGTCACCAAATCTGACGGGTCCCAGCTGTCAACGGGATGAATAATTTTTTTCGCAAAACAAGGAGGCACTTCCTTCCGTGCGAAGATACAGCCGGTGGGTCCCAGCTGTCAGGTGGAGGAAACATTTTTTTCAGCTTAATAAGGAGGAACTTTCCTTGCGTGCGACCATGGACCTCGTGGGTCCCAGCCGTCAGGCTCTCCACGTACAGTCCTCTTCCGATGACTCTCGTTTGTTGACCACGCCGCACCGAACGCAGCGAGGCGGTGGACGACGGCGAGGCCCCGGACGGGAACGACTCGGAGATGGGAAAACGCGGCAGTGGAGTCGCAGATTGAGAGGAGGAGAAGGGTTATAACTGGTTCTGTTGCGGCGTGGGGCTGTAGTCTGTGGAGAATAACAGGAGGTGTCGAGGGGTGGAGGGATAGCCTGGCCGGCGGTGGGGTAGCGCTTCGCAGCGATGCGTGCTAAGCAGAGCCGCTAGCCGCCGGAGGCCGGACCAGGCGGTCCCGGCGACGCTGGAGGAAGAAGACGAGAGATTGAAGGTGCATGCCGGCCGTTGGATATAAATCCAATGGCTGTGGATGACACAATCATTTGTTGACCAAGTTGACAACGCCCTGCGTAGGCTTCGACCTATTGGCCCACATGTCAGCCTGCAAAAATGTGGCATATATTTAACCCATGTTTTCTAGAATGTACAGTCCATTTGCTGGGCTGGGTGAACAAATAATTTCGCGTCAATCAGGCCCATTTATATTTTCTAAGAAATCCCAGCCCATTTGCACTTCCTTGAAATACACGTATTAGGTGGGCTCGTTATATATATAATGTTATGTTAGAAGGAGCAATTAATATCAAAGAATAAACCGGAGAGGCACATTTTATATATATATAATTAAGAAATTAGCGAGTTATTGCTCAAAATAAAAATGAGCGCGTTATTATTAAATTGGTCCTTAAAATCTTCGCAAGCTTTTGTACGCAATCACCAGGATTTTCCTTGCCTGTGAGTCAAAAACAACCAGGATTTTCCTTGCCAACTTCCGTTAAACATTTACTTTTATAAGTTAATAACACGTGGGATGTTTTTATAATGTATATATAAGTCTCTATAAAATATACGATAATAGTAATAATATAAATATATATAATGTGGTTAGAAGGGAAAACATAAATTGGACACAACATTACTTTTATAAGAGACCTGCGTTTTATACCCCACAGTAGGCATACTAACAAGTTCACACACAAATACAACAGAAAAGGTAAACATTCATATCAAACTCAGGTTCACAGGACACGTTCATATTCATAGCCAACATTCACTATCAACAACTCAAAAGATTCATATATACACAAGCTCAGCATATCTATGCATCCAAATGATTGATAGATCACACGACAATATTCATACATAATTCACAAAAAGATTCAGATATACACATGTTCAGTATGTTTATGCATCCAAATGATTGAGATCACAGCCAATATGATCCATGGACGAACTTTAATTACCTAGGGTACAGACTGGTAAATGGTGTTCAATCGGAGGTACTTCTTGCTAAAATTAGTTCTTGTACGAGTAAACTTTCGAGTACATAAGAGGCAGCACAGACAATCTGAACTTTGCTTGTAGGTTTATCCTCAAATAGTGGCCTCGTGCCGAGGGAGGTTTGAGCAACTTGGCCACTACTTTCATCCAACTAGTTTACTGGCTCATCTTGGTCCTGTATCTCGCCAAAATTCTACATTGCAGACGAGAAAGGAGGCGGTTGAGAAAATGAACCACCCAAATTTTTTGTGCAGTTCAACTGAAATGGAGCATCCTTGGCGTGCAGACTGATTAAGTGCCAGATGAATATACGCGTCAACCAACTTGTCTGGAATCTTTAGACTCCATGCCATATAGTTCGCTACCATATGTGCCGATAACCAAAAGGCACAAGTTGGGACCAAAGACTGGACTGCGTTTTTCTGGGCTATGCACCAAGCAATATTTTTGGCGTTCACTCTCCTAATACTTGGAGTTTGACAATTGGTTGACGCCGGTTGATACTCGAATGAATATAGGCACTTCTTGTCAACATCGATGCTTGTCTGAGTGAACTTTGGAGTACATAGCAGCAGCATAAGTACCTGTCCATCTGATCATTTTGTGCAGTTCTACTGAAATCACCCGATGTAATGATTTGCCTGCGAGTTCAGGCTCCAAATTACTCCTTTATGAAATCGGCAAACAGTAGCACAATACCAAATTACCAATACATATGACAGGCACAATAATCAGGATAAAGACCAGTACCAACCTGTGTGAGGTAGCATATCAATTACTATTTCCTTTGACTGGAAGCCGAGATAAGCCAAGCGACTGACAGCAAAGGAAGAAAGCAAGCGGAGATTAGCGACTGACAGGAAAGGACGGAAGCTGTCGAGGCAATGAAGCACCCAAAGTTTTTGTGCAGTTCCACCAAAATCGAGCATCCCTGTTGGCACATATATTGAGAGAGTGAGATTACTGTAATAGTGGGACTAGTTGATGAAACATACACTAACAAATAGAAGCACCCTCATTATCTTAATGGGTAAAGTTAGCAACATAGTAGTCTTGCTTAAAGAGAGGTATTAGTTTATTTAATCAGTGCCAATTAGCTCAACTCAACACTCAAAGCATTGCCATTTATCATAGGTTGCAAAACTTTAACGTGCAAAGATAAAGGAGTTTCTCATGACAGTAGCACGATACAAATAGAGATGACAGCAAACTAATATGGATGAAGGCCTTAGGCCCGTACCAACCTGAGAAAAAAAGCTTATTCATGTAGTCCCATAAGAGATGATAAAGCACTCACTGGAATCACACAATAGTATATATTTTTGTGCACTTCAAATGTATGGTTGAAATCACTCTTGTTTACCAGTGCTGAGATTATATCGAAAGATTATCAAGAACTTCCAGCAGAGTTAAAGCACTGGCTGGGATACAGTTCATTGTATTGTCTTGTGTAGTTCCACTAAAATGTATGATTGGCACAACATGATCCCTGTTTGCACAAGTAGGAACAAGGTGAAACCTTCATTAGCTTAGTGAGAAAGGATAGGAAGACATTAGCATATTACTCAAACAGTAGCATCAAATTCATGATGGACAACACGCAAAACATTGCCTCATTGAACCAATGGCAATAAATTGACATGCAAAACAATAGCACTATTATGTCATGACACTAATAATATTCCCTCCCTGCTCCACCACATGATTCACCTCCATAGACAAACATACACACGTACATGATTCAGCATAGGGTCCTACTAAAGATTTGTTTAACTCCAACAGGAAAATTAGGCAGTGATAAATTAGTGGTACTTAAGTACTCCTAATTAATTAAGTGAGACAGCAGAAGTGGAAGCGCTCCCTGGAGGATCGTCTCACATGTAAGGTAGTCGTTGCCGGAGCCCTTGAATGGCCTCGACTGAGGCCTCTGGCATCAGCAAGATCGCCTTGGCACTATTTATTCTTCTTCTTCTTCCTCTTCATGCTCTGTTTCTCTTTCTCCTCACCAGTTGGTGAAACCAAGTACATGAGTGGCTTCTAATTCAGAATTGGTTTTTTCAGTGAGGGGGTACAAGTGTACTAGTAAAAAACAGCATTATTTTCTCATGGCAGTCGGAAAATAGAGATGAACACATGCATTAAATATCATTCCTACCTAAAGGAAGGTTATGGCGCCAATATGGATGATGAGGATTGGAACACAGATCTCCATTTGTGCAGTTCCACCAAAATGAACCAACTGTTCCATTCTGACATTCCAGTTAAACAGCACAAAAGTCACTTCTTTTAAGAAGAATTTTGTTCAGTGCACCAAAAGGTCACAACAGCAACTAGGTCAATTGGATATCCCTGTTTATACAAAAAGGCACAGAGGAAACAGTCAGAGTCTCAAACAATTACAGGCAAAAACATTTGGCTAAACTTGTCATGTCTTATAACAGTGGCATGGCTTCATTTTTACCAGGGACATTAGATTAAGAACAGCTAAGGCTGCGTTCGGTTGACAGGTTTGGTGCAGGATTTTCGTAGGAACACAATTCCTACGGTATTCTTCCGTTCCAACCGTTCGGAACACGAGAAAGGTGAATAGTGTTTCATAGGAAAGCTGGCCTGGTAGTACTGATTCCATAGGATTAGAAACATCCACGCGCTGCTCATTTTTTGGGCGGAAGCCCGAGGCAGGCACTCGCTGCCATGCGTTAGACAGGTTGCTGTGCTGTGTTGCCGGAATAAAAAATCAACCTATGTGTGGTACATGAGGTGAGGACAAGAGTAGTCACTATGCAGCTGAATAAACAAATAGCATCTCATACTGCCAAGCATGCTACTCTAAAAAAACAAATCTGTACATTTCGTAGTCCATCCGAACACATTCTCTTCAGAGTTTCCTCTGGTTCGCTGTTCCATAGTTTTATACCTACATTCCTTTCCTATTCCTCTATTTTCATCAAGACCTATGTTTTCTGCCCCTTTATTCCGAACGGAGCCTAAATATTTGGTATAAGGGCATGGGACAGTGGGTGCACCAGCAGTCCAGCACCATGTACGTAAACAGGGGCATAAAGTGGTGATTCATAGTTTGTTGCCCCGAGAAACAAACATCCAAGAAACATATCTGGGTTGGTCCCATTTTTGTTCACTCTAGCCACCTACTCCTACGTGTGGATAGCAAATCTAGTCCTGGTCATACCACTATGTACAGCGTTACCCCTATATTTCCTTTTTCGACCAAGAGACCGGTTGGATGACCAGTCTGTACTACTTTCACCCCCTTTCCTTCCTGTTTGTACCAAGTCCGATGTACATACTAAATTCCCCCACCCCCACTTTATTTCTTGTTTGAACCAAGTACTCCCTCCGTCCGGAATTACTTGTCATCTAAATGGATGTGTCTAGAACTAAAATACATCTAGATACATCCATTTCAATGACAAGTATTTTCGGACAGAGGGAGTATAAGATTCGACTCCATGAAGTAGCTTTACCTCTAACAATAGAAGAAAAAAATATGTAACGTTGGACCATCCGATCGAGAGGGGCTGAGAGGTAGAAATGATGCACATGCAGCGATGTAGCGAGCTGGGGAAGTAGAGCTAAGGCGGTTTCGAATGAAGATATACCTGAAGGTCGTCGGGATGTGGATAGGTGGGCGGCAGGAGGCCGGATCCGCCCACAGGCAACGACGAAGGGATCGGAGGACCTCCCGCGCCGGCGCTCGGCCAAAGATAACGGTGCGGCTGGCAGTGGGTCTCCTCCCTCGCTGTCGATGATGGCCTAAACGCTGCCCCTCCTCCCCTTCACCGGCGGAGGGGGATACGTCCAGATCTGTAACCAGCGGTGAGGATAGAAAGCCAGTGTTTTTTAAAGGGAGAAAGACAGTGTTACTACCCCTATCTTGTTTAGATCTGGAGAGGATGAGAGTGTGTGAATAGAGCAACCCTAGCAAGCAAGCGCGGAGGCTCCGGCCAATATATACGTAGTGGGGTAGTTTTCCTTTTTCACTCCATCAAAACAATCGTTTAAAATTGTGTACTACTACATGCCAGGACACGGTTTTTTTAGTTGTTGATTGTTTTTTGAGATAGCTACCCGCTTGTTCCAAGTGGTGTTACGGTGTGCCAGGTCGCACTTTGTATCATTCAAGTCTGGTACTACAAGTCCCTCCATTAAATGAACAACCACCCCCTCGTAAAAATTGTGAACAAGCCCACGGCTAAAATTAGCGGAAACGTGGGTTGCCCCAACATGCATTATTATTTATATTTTCTACTCCCTCCGTTCCTAAATATAGGTCTTTTTTATAAGCCACACCTAAGACAAGAATTTTTTTATTAGCAGTGAACCCCACATGTCATAGACGCAAAAATTGTGGCAAGATTCCCTTAGGCAAGCCATAGTGTGTCTAACAATTTGAGCAACTCAGGTTAGGCAAGTGTGGCAAGTGTGGGAAAAATAATGTGGCAACATAAGACAAACATAGTCACAATCCAAACAGCCCCGTAATTTTTTGTGACATGCATGAAAATTTGGTTAGTTAAATTTATAGTCAAAATTTGGCAAGGTGCATCAAATCAACACATGCAAGTATCAAAAGGAAAGTCACGGCATGCATGCATGCGTTGTACTCCCTCCGTTTCCAAATATAAGTCTTTTTAGAGATTGCAACAAGTTACTACATACGAAGCAGAATATGTCTACTCCTACATATGAAGTAGCCCATTTGAAATGTGTAAAAAGACTTATATCGAGTGCAGTGCTTTGATGTGTCGCGTCAACTCGTACAAGACCGATAAATTTGATTACTACAACGCCCTCTCCCTTCCGGACTGAGCTCCGGTGCCCTAACTGCACCTGCCTTTGGCTGCATGACAGGAGGGCCAACCACCTATTGGGCCCACCTGTCATAGACACAAAGGCAGGAGCAGTAAGTAGAAGCTTTTGCTACACGCTATCCCTCCCGCACGAGGTGGACGGACATGCAGCAGTGGACTCGATACTGTAGAAGTAGGAGTAACATCATTGTTCGTCTTGTCGAAGAGGTGAAGAGCCAAGCGCAACCCGAATGTGGCAGTTGCGAATGCTCGCATGGTGCAGTTCCTTGGAGTACTAGCCAGGCTCTTGCATGAGACAAAATTGCTACTGTTTAACAATTAAACTCCATTATCCATTGGTTGATACTCATTCTGCATAGGTCCACGCGCTTAGCACCGTTTCCTCCTCGGGTCACCAATGTTATTTGCTAATTAATAGCATTGCATGCAATGAACTAGCCATTGCAAGTCATTAAAAGCATGCACACCTCTCATCTCTTATTGGTTGATATGTCAAGAAACAAGAAACAAGGTAGAAGTTAATGCACCGCACCTAAGTGTTTTGGGACTATTTGGTTTTCATAAGATGACTTACACACCTAGACGGAGGGAGTAGTATAGCCCTGTAAACCGGAAAGGAGTATTTGCCTTTCTAGAGATTTCAACAAGTGACTAGACTACACCGTGTGCAGTACTCCCTCCCTTCCGGTTTATAGGGCTCAAATCTCAAATCTCATGAACCAAGGTATTTTGAGATTGGAGGAATGTATCTCATACTTTACAAAACTACCCTAATTAAACTCATGCATTAATTACGTAGTTCTCTCGTTTTCCTCTCCGCCATGGTCGCGGTGCACAATATTGAGCACTCCTATATGACTAGCCGCTCTATCTACATGCGGGACATTTCAAAGCATCCGGGCCCGCGTGCCATCCACCAAATCACAGCGAGGTGCTACAGTCGAGACTCACCTGTCACACCGGTGTGGCCGTCATGACCCGTCATATCACAAAACCCACACCTTTACCAGCAGTGGTAAGGTGGCCTCCAAGTTGGACTGGACGAAGCAACCATCATTTCACTGGAACGCTCGTTCAAGCCCTTTCTTCCCTTTCTTGAAGATCCCCCGGTGAGCTGCACAAGGTAAAAAATAATGGCTTATTACCATAGTTGTGGTTTTTGATTATTTGCAATGTGCTTGCTAATATGTTAGGGTTGTGCACGTGCCGGTGGACGTCGTTGATGATTCCGATGCCGTGGCTCGTCCTGTTGGCATCGCCCCGGAGATCGATTCCGATGCCGCTGTCCATCCTGTGGACATCGCCCCAGAGATCAATTCCGATGTCGCGGTCAGTCCTGTGGACATCGCCCCATAAATCGATTCCCATGCCGCTGTCCGTGTTGTGGTCATTGCCCGAGAGATCGATGACAAGAAATAGTTGGTCGCGCTAATCCTTCAGGGTACTTTGCATTGCCCTGTGTTTAATTACCAGAACGATGCGTGTTATCAAACCATCTTAGGGCTAGTGCACTGTCTTGTGTGGGCGGATCTTGCTACTTTTGTTTGATAGTGAATCATGTGATGAATCATGCGAACCCTCTCCGAGTTATGGAAACAGATGTATCCTCACCAGCTTTTGATGTAATATATGGCATGCTTAGATGTAAGTTTGAACTGTTTATCATATCAGCAGGGCTTGTTTGATGATTCTTGGTGTTAGTAGGCTAGCTACTGTGCGAGCTATAGTACTTGCAAAACACTCCCCGAAGAGAAACATTGGGGCTGATGAGCTCGTGGTACGCTTATACTTATCCCTCGTCGATCGACCAATAGCCCTAGCTCCTAAAATTGTAGGCTTAGCGATCGATCAGACAATAGTCGACATACATTCATGCCTCATTTGGTTCATAGGGTAGGAAAACAGTAGCAAAAGTACAGAGAACGTGCAACACTAAATCATAGCAGTGCAGAGATGTACTCCCTCCGTTCCAAAATAGATGACCTAGGCGGGCTAGTTTGGCCTAGTGGGTTTCAGTAATATGACGTGGTACAGTGCCGTCCAGTCTTCGCGTGTGGTAGCAGTATTGCGGGTACAGTAATTTTTCTTGCAGAAGCGGAATTCAACGAAGTCATGATGGTTCCTTCGTCCGAACAACTTACAGTGGGAAAGGTTGGGCCTGCGATACGACCGGGGTAGACCAGGATAATTTTATGGCAGGTGGACCAGGATAATTTTGAGCATGGCAGGTGGACCAGGATGGTCGACGTCCCACATGTCGGCGAATGAAAGTATTCTTTCCGATATAGAGGACGAGCAACGAGTATTCATTGTTTATTTTTGATGAAAGCTATTGTCTCCACTGTTACGACGGAGGAGTGTGAAACACGGCAGCCCAGTGAACTTGGCATGTGCACCACTCCCTCCTTCCTCTTCTAATGCCCAGGTTACAACTTTTTCTCACTTTCTCTCTATCTATTTCCTCTCAAATATTTTTTACCTTTCTTTTTTTGAAGACACAATTGTTTTTTATGCCTTTTTTTAGAATTATCTTTTTTATACCTAGGAGCACGTGTAGAGACGGGCTCTTGCACAGCCCACTACTTGACTTTGTCAATGCCTCTCTCTCCTCCACATAAGGAGTACTACTTGCTATGCATGCATGCGGCGGGCAGCTGGCGTCTTGAGGGGCCAGGGCGGTGAGAGCGGGCTCCAGAAGCGGTCCGGACTCCAGCATGGCCCGCCTCACATTATCACCATATATTTCTTGGAGTCCGTGCGCGGCGGGCGGGCGATCTCTTCTCCCTCCCCCGTTTCTCTGTTCTCAGCCGACGCCCGCCGAGCAATTAGATTTCGGCTATCGACGGTTTATTCAATTACGGCCCCACATGTTTGTGAAATTGCAAGACAACGCGTGCCCCTCTGGTGAGCGGCGTGCGAGCCGGACTGTCGGGATTGCGACGCGTACGAGTCGTAAGTGTGCCGCCTTTTCCTTTAGAACTTGCAAAGCGTAACATTTTCGCGCGATCAATCGATAGAAATCCAGAACAAAATGATGAGGGCGGTGCTTTCCCGCTCGTTAGGCAGGCTAGTTCGAGTGATATGACGTGCTACAGTGCCGTCCACTTGCTCCATTTTTATGTAAGCAAGAGTTTACACTCTTACGCGGGAGGAGTGCGAAACACCGCGGATCTGATTTTGATCGAGGGATAACTGTTCCCTGCCAAATAATGGAGGATTGTTAGCGATTATAGCATGATAGTTAGGGCATCTCCAGCGCTGGCCCACAAATTTACACCGGCATCTGTCCGAGGACACTAATGGATGCCATCCGATGCTGCCCGCATACCTTTCGACAACTATATGAACTAACCGGACGAAATTCGTGCAAACAAAGCAAATTTCAAATTAACCGGATGAAATTCATTACATTTCGAAAACTTTTCCTACAAACTGGACAAAATTCATTACATATTTCGCACAAACCGTACTAAAACCTACTGTAAACCTAATCTAAACGATCGCCGGCGCCCGACCACCATGTCCGGCCATGAACCCGAGAAAGCCGGCCATTGCCTTTACCTCCTCCTCATCCGCCTCGATAACCTCCTCCTCTGGAGCACAAGGTTCTGAAGATTTCCGCTTCCACGTCGCCGTCAAGCGGCTAATCGGCCGCCGATGTTTACCCCACCAAGCTTGGCGTCGACTGAGTGGAGTAGCGGTGGCCTTCCCGGGACCAGAGCGGCGGCGACCTACCGTGTACTACTCTTCCTCGCTGCCGGCTGCGCCCGCGCACGCGCGCCGGCTTTGTGGTCGTGGCGGCGGAGAGCGGCCGGGGGGTGCCGGTGATCTCCTTCGTTTGCTCCTGTGACAGTACGTCGAAGAGAGCTTTGGAGCGCGCCCGGAGCGGAGCCGCCGATGTCCCTGGTCTGCTCCTGCGATAGTACGTCCAAGACAGCTTCGGAGCGCCAGGAGGCCATGGTTGAAGTGGTGCCGACAGAAGGAAGGGACCGGAGGAGAATAAGTGTGGGTCTTTGGCTATGGCTAGGAGCTGGGGCTCAAGTTAATATAGCGGGCGAATGGCAATGAGCCGCGGCAGACGGATGGACAACTGGCGCCGGAGTAGGTTCGTCGGGCGTGAATGCGGACGCTACTTCAGTGACTTAACTACAGATGCGTTTGGGTTACTGACATGTGGGCCCAACGGGCATCTGGCCCGCATGTCAGTGACACGCCAATTGCACCTGCAGTTAAGTCCGATGAATGCGGCATTGACATTCTGGAGAGACGGTGACCCTTTCAGGCGGGAAGCGTGCGCTAGCGATGGAAGGGGTTTCGGTGTGCAGTGGCACTAAGATCGGTCGCTCATGATAGTACATACTCCGTACCATACTACCATAGTACCCTCTCTAGCTTAGGCTGTTTTATAGATTGTCGTTGTGATGGACGATATACATGAGCAGGGCGGTCCGAGTGTGACCGTTGGTGTAGAGCTAGGTGAATACATGCTTGGCGTTCGCGTAGGCCTCCATCAAATGTCTAAACAGTAATGTCAGGCACCGCCGGGGCGCGCAGGTGATGGGCTCGCCGTTTGCGTTGCGCCATGAGCAGGACTTTGATTTAGAGGGCGACGTGCATGCATTAGCATGCTTTGACAGCATGAGCGTGAGTGTCTGACGCGAAGTATTTCATTTTCATTTGGCTGACGAGGGTGCGTTGCAGCGACGAGTCTGTGGTTTGATTCCTCACATACGCATAATTTTGGTTTTTACAGTATTTCTTTCTCCATTGACAGGTAGGCCCGCATAGATAGATAAAGAACACGAGCTGATGAGGCGCATGCGGACTGTTTGACTGGTCAACCAGACAAATACGGAGCTATACGCTGAGCCAGTGAGCGTATAATCACCATATCTCGTATACAATTATCAAAGTGAGCTATCAAGACAAGTTCGATGACCGCCAATGCATTTTACTCGGTAATAAATGACCAGGATTGAAGGGGATTCCAAATTTGCTTCGTCTTCTGTCCTTGAGCTCTTGACAAACCAATGTACTATACGGTTGTCCGGCCACTCCACCCCAGAGCTCTCAGCAAGCGTCGTTCATGCCACCGCGCCGCACACTAACCGGTAAGGCAGCGATGGCATCCCGCCACGCCGAGTTCCTCGCCGCCCACGACCACACACAAAATGGTAGGGAAGCGATGGCATCCCGCCGTGCCAAGTTCATCACCGCTCGCGACCTCACAACTATGTGGGAGGAATTTGAAGATGCCAAGGCCGAATGGGCGGAAGAGCAAGAGGCGGCCAAAGCCGCATAGAGGGAGCGGAAAAGTTAGAAAGCACTCAAGAAAGGAGAGGCCCGCCGCCGCAAGAAAGAAAAGGATGCACGCGCTGCTGCGGAGAGGTCGGCGGAGATCCAAGCACGGTGGGGTGTCGCTGACAAATCCGGGAAGGAGAACGACGGCGTCTGGCCAGCATGTGAGAAGTAGTAGCACTAGTAGTTAGTGTGTGTGTCTGTGTACGAGCATGTACCAATACTACCAGTTACTACTGTAGTTTTTAGAGCAAATTACCAGTACATTAGCCTAGACTAAAAGGAAAAATTCCTATCCTAAGCATCAAATGGCATCTCTTTCTCTATAGGAATTGAGATGCAAGTCATCTCACTTCCTATGATTTTCATATTCCTATACTATGAACGAAAGGAGGCCTCTGTTGGAGTAACTACTGTAGCTAGCAGTACTGCTGGTACAGTAGTTTTCTTCAAGAAGCGGAATTCAACGAAGTCATGATGGTTCCTTCGTCCGAGCAACTTCAAAGTGGGAAGTGGGCCTGTGATTTGACGGCTCATTAGTCATTGTTACTGCGGCGCGACGACCTGGGTGACTCTCCCTTGGAGTTCTGCGTGCATGGCAAGTGGACCAGGATGGTCGACGTCCCACATGTTGGCGAACGGAAGTATTCTTTCCGATATCGAGGAGCAAGGAAACCGCGTGGTATAGTATCCCTGCTGATTGGTTCGCAAAAAAATAGTATCACTGCCGATTTATAATTATTTTTTATTTCTGATGAATGCTAGCGTTTCAACTCTTACGATGAAGGGTGCGAAACATGGCACGTGCTGGATGTCCCACACGTCAGCGAAAGGAGTGGGACATGAACAGCGTGGTAGAGCCCAGCGTAAAAAAACAGCGTGGTAGAGCGTCACCACTTCTTCCACTTCTGGGTCGGAGACCACACGTAGTAGTACTTAGTGGTATGAACGATACAAAGTGCGACCTGGAGAGAAAGACACGTCTAGTTGGAAGGTCTCGGGGCATACACATAAACAAACATAAAAGTTAATATGTGCCTCCAACTAATATAGTAGTAGTAGAGTACTTAGGCACGTACTCCATAACATCACCGTGCATTGCACGTACAACATTTAGTGGTAGTACGTAGTAAGAGACAAATGCCGCCCAAGAGTTCCCTTCTCGACCTACTTTTGGGTGTTTGGTAGGGTGTATGGAGGGTGCATGAGTCCACACTAGTTTAGCACAAATACACTAGAAGCATGCATGAAGAGAGCATGCATGAGGAGGGGTGTTGAGTTGAGCATGCATGAAGAGGGAACAACTATGCTGAGACGAGAACGCAACCAAACACACCCTATATTCCACGCATGTTCATACCATTTGTGCCTTTCTACTTCACTTACAGCGCTACATTACTCAGGTTCGTACGTCCACTCCTGGGTACATGTCCGTCTCGTAGTTCCAGTCCCACGTGTTCTTCATATAGATGGAACGATCCTTGCATAACACGTGCACCTTGATGCTAGATGTCTCGCGTGTTGGCAAACGGATGAACAAAGCTCACGTAAAAAAATAGAGTGGAAGAACATAGATTCCGGACGACCGAGAAGGAGCAAGGAACCTCGTGGTGGAGCGTCTGCACTCATAATATTTAATATTATTCAGCGATATAAAATTAACCAATCATCTCCATAGTGGACTGGAAGAGTACGAAACACGGCAGCCCAGTGTAGTTACATCATACTAGTACATGGCTAACCCAAGCTATCACCATATTTCTTGGCTTCCGTGCGACACCTATCTCTAGTAATCCAGCAGCCTGTATCGCTTCTCCCTCCTCGTCTCTATCAAAGTGCGGCGGGCTAGCGTTTCTGCCGTCTATTGAGGTCGGTTAAATATCACATGTTAGCGACATGACAAGAGCATTCTAAAAAAATTCCTTTCACGTTCCATTTTCAAAAATAAAAAAAATCCTTTCACGTACGAATTTCCCTGTATGCTTTGAGCAACTTGCATGTCCTATACTGCTCCTGTTTGATAGTCTAACTTAGCTAGAGGTTAGACTATCTCATGACTAACCCTGAACTAACTGTAGGCAAAGAGGTGTTTGGGTGACTGGGTTAGATTGACAATAAATGCACTTCATGGAGAGAGAAAAGTGATTTTTCAGTGGTCCCAATGAGAACTATCTCCAGTTAGCACCTCTTGGGTGGGATAGTTTTTTTTGGTGGGTTCGGTGCAACTTGCTCCAATTTAAACCCTCATGCTTGGATACTTTAGGGCTATTTGAGCCCCAACTAGCTCAAACTAACTCTAACCCATGGATCCAAACAGGGCCTAAGGCCAGTCTCGACGCGGAGCAGTCGCGTGCACCGGGAAGCGGCGCTCTCTCGGCCGTCGCGCCACTTCAAAGCCGGCGCCAGTGAGAGGTCGCCTCCGCTCTGGCCGGGCACTAATGCGGCACTGACGCTCCAGGGCGACGCTGACCGTTTCACGCAGGAAGCACGCGCTGGCAAGGGAGTATAGGTTTTGAACCGTTTTAGGTGTAGTACTGGTAGTTTGGAAAACTACTCAATTATTGCACTCAGTTTCCTAAGAAATTGTGGTAAAAAACGTTACTCCACAGCCCGCTTCCCTTCTCCTTCCTCTTCCACCGCCTGCGCATGTCTGCGGGAAGCGACCGGTCAACCCTTATATAGGAGTGCTAGCACAAAAAGATGCATGCATGACTACTAAAATTTCCATATTAAAGCGCCGCTCTGGCGGGAGTATGGCGTATGTTGTTACCTTCGGCCAGCCCATGGCTACCGGGCGACGGCGACCAGAGAAGAGGCGGCGGGAGGGGAATGAATGCAGCTACTGTTTGGGTTCGCCTTCCGGCTTAAATAAATGCGCTGCATCACGTGTACCCGCGGGTGCACAAATTGTAACATAGATATCTGCTTAAGTGGGCATCACGTAACTGGTGTGTGTGAGAGAGAGATTCTGAGAGACAGAGTGCGTGTGTGCGACTCTACTCTTCGGACATGTACTCAACCTTTTGCATCGGGATATAAGTATAATGGTATTTACTTTAGCTAGTGATTTACGTGCCCATGTTAACGTGGTTGTGTCAAAACAATGTCACTTCCTGCTCATGATTTGCGTTATATAATTACAAGCAAGATTCTCGTGCAATGGATGGAACATCAATATGCATTTTTTTACAGAACACCTGTTGTGATTGACCCATGTAGGAGTAATCCCATGTTTAAAAACTAATGATATCTCAAGAATTTTATCGGAAAACTGGTATCTCGAGAATGTCATCGAAAAAATGAAAGATGAGAGATAAGGCGAGGAGGAGTGGAGCGTGGTTGTGACTGGTGGTCGGAATGGGCGGAGGCATGGGGATGGACGGCGCCAGCAGGCGGCAGCGACCACCATGCATGCTAGATTGTTCCAGAGACTTTTTCCTTTTTTAATTGCTGAGCAATGAGGTTGCGGCAGATAATGATGTGGAGAGAGGTGCGGGTATCTTTTGTAAAATTATCATAGTTTTCTTTCTATCCTCAGATATAGATCATACGGTCTGTATTACAAGATGGCTGGCACACCATCACCGCCAACTCATTTTTTTATACGGGTACAGATGATAAGTTTGCTGACTACTAAAGTAAAGATGAATTTGTCCATGTTATGCAAGTAAATAAAGGTGATTGTTTATCATACGGGTAAGGTTGGATGAAGGGTGGTAGGAACAAATGCTCCGCCTAGAGCATGAGTGTGTGAGATGGAGTCTTAGTGTGTGTGTGTGTGGGGTGTGTGTGTGTGTGTGCGAGAGAGAGAGGAGAGAGAGAGAGATGGAGTCTTAGTT